>NW_006790073.1:697290-710828 GCF_000442215.2 Lipotes vexillifer
ACACACACACACACACACACACACACACACACACACACACACACACACACACACACACACACACACACACACACACCAATCACATAAGTACACCAGTAGGCTAGCATCTCAAACCCTTCAAAGTTCCTAACAAAACAGTCCAGGTTAGCAGACCTAAGAGCAAACAAGCAAGTTAGAAAAGGAACATCCACTAGGAAGCAAACGAGACTCCCTCAATATATTTTAGATTAAGTCTAACAGGAAAACCCTTTGCAGAGTTGAGAGATTCATACAGTATCATGGAATTAAAAGATATAATAAAAACATGTCTCAAAACCCCTCAAGATCCCCCATGGAGGGGCCGTGGGCCTCTCAATTCTAGCCCATCCTAAGTAGACCCTGTTCTCCAAGCTAAGTTCAGGAATCAGGGGTTTTCCCAGCCCCCTCTCAGACCTACTCCGACCACTAGCTAGTAGGGCCCCAGGGATGTCTAAATACCTAATGCAATGTTTTAGTCCCAAAGAGCTGATAGCTTTTAAATCAGTGTGGGCTCCCCCAAGCATCAGATGGATGATTGTGTTGGACTGATCTTTAAAATAGCTTTGAATCTATGAGTCGACCATTTTACTATAATAGCACCAAAAAAGGAGGAGGAGGAAAATGTAGGCTACTCCTGGTATCTGGATGAGAGGTGGAATTTATTACAGGCATTTAACACTAGCAAGGCAAGGCAAATGCTGCATCTGAGTTGCTAAGGCTCAGACTCTAGGCCACCTAATTCCATCCCTTCTTTTTCAGACAAGGGCACCAGGGCCCCAAGAGGTAAAAGGACTGCTAAGGTCATACAGGTAGTGGCAGAACTAGAACTAGAACCCAGGACTCTTGAATCACGATAAAGTACGTTTGCTATTTAATCACTAAAAATCCGCATTTCCTATAGCGGAAATGGGTTGTTCATCACAGCCTGGACAATACATCCCTTAAGCCTTTGTCCAGTGAGCAAACTTCTGATTGACTGGCATCTCCAAGGTACCCCAATACAAGGAAAACACTGTCCCGCATCTGACATACAATATTTCTAACTACCAATTCATGTTCACGTGGTTTTAATAAGAGGTCTAAATTTGGCCAGCACAGCTCAGCTCTCACTGGGGCTGGACCAGTCCAGTGAACCCATAAAACCAAGATTTTTGAATCCAAGAGACCACTCAGAGGATCCAGCAGAGAACATTCTAAGGTAGAGCTGCCTCCAAGGACCTTCTAGACAGCCTTCCCTCAACACTAATGCAGTATAAAGACCCTAGATACTCTAAACGCATGCTTTGGGGCTAAAAATACTTAACTCCAGAAAAAAGAGTAAAGACTGCAAAGTTGTTTCCAGTAGCTCTGATGTTTTCCACAGCTCCCAAGACTTACTCTGTCATATAAGACATAGAGCCAAAAAAGGTCCAAGAGGATCAGACAACCCTGGGAGGGATGGAAAGGGGTCTTGAATGGAAATGAGGTATTATGAGTTTCACCTGATTTGACATTCAATCCCCAGCAAAGCTCAGCACTTAGTTAAGGCTTCAAATTCCACAGTAAGCCATGATATCCAATTCTGTTCTTGGACCACAGGGCTTAATTGAATATCCAGCATTAAAAGTGCCTTCTACCTTCTCCACTTTCACCTTTTTTCTCCAAATGAAGTGAGAGCTGGCTGGTTGTTGGGGTTTTTTTTGTTTTTTTTTTTTAACATATTAAATGTCAAGGACAGTCAATGCCTTTTCATCCCAAAGTTAAAATATAAGCATTCTTCAGAGATGATAAATGTCCACCCTATTTATTCTGACACAACACTTGGCTGATGTAGAATGGCTGACTGACTATATTTTGAACAGCTGAATACAGATTGGTCTATTGAAATACGTTCACAATTTATTTCTTTTGATGCCAATTCAGGGAACAAAACAAAATAAACCATTTGCGGAAAGAAAACTGCATGTATGTATTTTAAAAGTAAAAGGAATTCAGTGAGAGAAGTCTTAGTTTTAAGTTCTTAAACAAATCCTTTTTTTTTGAGATTTTTTTGATGTAGACCATTTTTAAAGTCTTTATTGAATTTGTTACAATACTGTTTCTGTTTTATGTTTTAGTTTTTTGGCCACGAGGCATGTGGGATCCTAGCTTCCCGACCAGGGATCGAACCCGCACCCCCTGCATTGGAAGGTGAAGTCTTAACCACTGGACCGCCAGGGAAGTCCCTGAACAAATCCTTTTTAATCAGCCCTCACCGGCAATATGAAAAATCAAGGGACCCAATCAAAAGTAAAAGAGAAGGTGATCCAATGTTCCTGAGATCTAAACTCACTCCAGAAGACCCTCGTTCATAGTTACTGCAGTAGCAGGTCCTCCCCACTGTCACTCTGTCCCAATTTGGGACACTTCTGGTGGTCGCCCCCTTCCATCTGAACTGCAGGCTGAGCTGCCATGTCTTTGTGAGGAGTTCTCTCCAGGGGCTAGTCAGGGGGGGCTGCCTTTCCTGCCCTCTCTTTTTTTTCTTTTTTTAGTTTTTTGGCCACGTTGCACGGCATGTGGGATCTTAGTTCCCTGACCAGGGATCAACCCCGCACCTTCTGCATTGGAAGCACAGAGTCTTAACCACTGCCAGGTAAGTCCCTCTCTCCCTCTTTTTAATGCCAGTGTCTAGCCCTGACAATATGCCCCCATGCTGCCCCTCACGGTGCTCCTGGAAAGCTGAGGAATCTCATGCAAATAGGTCACCAGGTAGACTGCTGCGACATTCCTGAAGGATACATGCAAACTGGACCCCACTGTAACCCTCTCAACAGAACCACACTTTTCAGCAACCTGCAGGGAATCTAAGAAGTGATTTTTAAGGCAGATATTTACTGAGTGCCCGAAATCCATACAGATTGTACTCCATGGTAAATGCCCTGTTGTAGAAATTCTCAGGGATCTGCTAAATTTAGAAGTGGCAGCCTGCAAGGCAGCAGGCGCCATTAAATGGAAATGGAAGAAGTAAGGCTACACCTCTTCCCCTAGGCTTTTCTGCTCAGGTGAGAGGAGCAACACCTGGCCAATTACCGTGTCTGCCAAGAAGTTGACAAGTAGTTCAGGAGGGCTGACACTACCCCTGGACTGGCTCCACGTTCAAAAGGCAGAGAGGCAGCACCAGCGAAATTTGCACAAACTTAAATTCTGCCTCCCTGACTGTGCCTCTCTGATAAAATGCTAGGGAGTAATTGAGCTAAGTGATCTAGAAAGTATACTTACTGTCATGTGTTACTGAAGGTGATGATTACAGAAAAATTCAAAATGGCTAAAACTTCTAATGTGGCATTATTAGCTCACTTTATGACTAGGTCTAAGGTAGGAGATATAAGTGTATATTGCACTGACAATCTTATGATCAAGTTCTCTCAATTATAGGGGCTGTTTACAAATACATCTTTTCCATCATTCTGAATAAGAACATTCACTTTGGTGTTCTAGATAAATTCTACTAACAATCATCATTTCATGCTTTGGATGCTTTATCTGATCAGTATTACATGCAGACACGGAAAGGAATGGGACACGTGTACTTCTCAGAAGGCCCAGAAGTGACCTCAAGTAATCATTCAGTCTCCATCTTACATATACTTGAAAGGCAACAGGGCTGCACCAGGTGGGTCTTCAAGTTCCAATAGTTGCTTTACCCAACTTTGTGACCAAACTGGAAATAAAGAGTGTTTGGTATCTTTCCCCAAGTTTGCTTTTCAACAGAAGACTGGACTACAGTGTTTCTTTCTTTCTTTTCTTTCTTTCTCTCTCTCTCTCTCTCTCTCCCCCTCCCTCTCTCCTTCTCTCCCTCTCTTCCCTCCCCCTTCCTTCCTCTCTTTCCTTCTTGCTTTCCTCCTTCCTTCCTTCCTTTCTTTTTCTGTTTTTTGGTACAGCTTGTGGGATCTTAGTTCCCCAACCAGGGATAGAACCCAGGCCCTCGGCAATGAAAGCATGGAGTCCTAACCACTGGACCTCCAGGGAATTCCTAGGACTACAGCAGTTCTTAACACTCTAGTGATTCCCTGTACATTGTCCCCAGTCTTGAGGGAAAGCTCCTGTTTTTCCTCAATTATGTAGAAAAATACTGATTGACATGAAACAAGATGTGTGTGTTTATACTTGCACACACATACATGCTCTAGCCTTGAAGTGAGTACTGGCACTTTCAGCATTGAAAGAAACATTAGTTTGCTGCCTGGAAAAATGAAGAAAACACTAAACCATGAGTGGAGTCTCCCAAGTAAGTGCCTAAAAAGGACTGAATTTATAACACAGAACATACCTTAATGTTTTTTCCTGGCTCTCTTACTTTCAGTATCTCCACACGTACGTTACTACTTTTAAATTCTTCCCGTGACTGATGGAGAAAAAGCATAAGGGAACTTTCTGGTGTGATGGAAATATTCTACAGCTTTATAGAGGGATAGGTTACACAGGTCTATGTCTTGTCAAAACTCGTAAATTGTGCACACAGGATGTGTGTGTTTCATTGTATGTAAATTTTACCTAAAAAAGAACTATAAACAGATATTGAACTCTAGGGAGTAGCTTTTCTAAGCAGTGGTACAGAATGCTTATTTGAAAACTTCTATTTTATGCATATTCAAGGCTTGACCAAATTAAATAAATTGAAATAATACAGGGCTTCCCTGGTGGTGCAGTGGTTGAGAGTCCACCTGCCGATGCAGGGGACACGGGTTCGTGCCCTGGTCCGGGAAGATCCCACATGCCGCGGAGCGGCTGGGCCCGTGAGCCATGGCCGCTGAGCCTGCACGTAAGGAGCCTGTGCTCCGCAACGGGAGAGGCCACAACAGTGAGAGGCCTGCGTACCACAAAGAAAAAAAAAAAAAATTTAAATAATACAGAAAGGTTCCTCACTGTTAGATATGCACCTTTGGTGTTAGATTGGAATTGTTGGTATCAAATATGAACTCATGGTATATGTGTGTATGTGTGTGTGTGTGTGTGTGTGTGTGTGTGTGTGTGTTACATAAAATATACATACTGTGTTATACAGGAATAGTATACGTATATTTAATTATTATTTATTTTTCTAACTAGCTTGGTCTTCAACTGGTAGCAACAGCTACAACTGGTAGCCAGGAACACACAAAGCCACTGGATCTTGGTTTTTATTTTTTTATTTTATTTTATTTTTTTTGCGGTATGTGGGCCTCTCACTGTTGTGGCCTCTCCCGTTGCGGAGCACAGGCTCTGGACGTGCAGGCTCAGCGGCCATGGCTCACGGGTCTAGGCACTCCGCGGCATGTGGGATCTTCCCGGACCGGGGCACAAACCCGTGTCCCCTGCATCGGCAGGCGGACTCTCAACCACTGCGCCACCAGGGAAGCCCCAGATCTTGGTTTTTAAATCACCATTAGGCACTAAAAGAAATCTGGATTCTTTGGAGGAAAAGCTATATCCAAGGTTATGGCAGCAAAAACACAAAATGAGCCTAGAACATCTTGTTGCACCACAAAGTAAGGGAGCAATCAGAGAATGTGAGAACTCACCAATTAAACAGAAAAATTCCCCGAGCTAAAGGACACGGTTTCCAGATTCAAACAGCCTACTAATAGCCAGCACAACAATAAAGATATTTGCCTTGGGCCCATCTTTACGGAACTTCTGAATGTCAAATTTCTCTGTAGAGCAAAGGCCCCAAAAGCTTCCAGAAATTTAAAAAAAAAATTTGCATACGAAGAACCAAGAAGCAGAATGGCACTGGATTTAACACTGGAAGCTAAAATATAATGGAGAAATGCCTCCCAAACTCCAAGGAAAATGTTTTTCTTTCCAGAGTTCAATACACAGCTAATGCAAGCAAACTACTCAATGTAAAGTCTTTAAAATATTTATCATTCGTGTATGTAAACCCCCACGACCCTCACCCCCGCCCCCGCCAAATCCACTGGAAGAGCTGCTCTAGCAAATTGACTGAATAAACCAAGAAAGCTCTCTAGGGATCAGGAACCAACACGTCAGAGGACGATGGCAAAGGGAGGGATCAGAAGGGGCAACTGCAGGGAGAAGCCTCCAGAAAGAGCTCCTCGGGAAGACACAATTGAAAGCATTTCTAATGACTTTCAACACATTGAGAGGAGATTTACCCAACCGAAGGGAGGTCTAAGACTGAATTACTGAGTAGTAGGAAGAAAATTCAGTGCAAGTGTGTGTGCACACCTGGATACAGAACAACAGTTTTTAACTTTGGGCAAGACAAATCTTGGACAGAAAAGGAAAAGTAAGCCCTGAACACTGAGCTAAGATTAAAACTTTACAGAGAGAATTGGAGACAGAAGTATGGGGCCAGAATGAAGACAGCTGAATCCTCATCTTCTGCAGAAGTCAACAGAAAGTGCCTAAAACTGAAATGTCAAAGGACAGCAATATAAGCATATCATTTAGAGCCATGACGGTAAATCAAGTCTATCAGCTAAAAAGAGGAAGTGCCTGCTTTTAGGAAATGATGTTTTCACAGCAAATTGTATAACTGTTTGACTCCTAATGATTGCACGTATAAATCCAATAAAAATAAAAACTAAATTTTAAAAACTCAATTGGTTTTTTGCCCTTTACTCTCTTTCACAGCCCTTCCAATAAAAAAGTTCAATTTTAAAATTCCATAAAACAGCTAGATTAGATGAAAACTGCATTAGATGTAGTTTTCACTATTTTAATGAAACGATATTTTAAAACTGGATTAGAAAGGACGTAAACTATAAGCAAACAAAAGCAAAAGGAAGCCAGGTATAGAGCAACGACAACATCGTAAGCACCTTACTGTTCACAAAATACTTCCAAATGTACCCCTAATTCATAAAAAAATTCCCAAAGGTGGAGAAACTGGGGATCAGAAGGTTACTAACTTACTGTAAGAATTAAGAGAAAACAGACGTATGATATTACTCTTAGCATAATTCTAACAGCCTTCCAGTAGAAAATTTTTAAAGAATATTCCCTCCTCATAAAATGACAAAAAACAAAACTGATAAGAATTCGTTGAAGGGAACCTCTTCCTAGTTAAAAAAAAGAAAGAACGTAGGGAGCCTTCCACCAGATGAATTGTCAATGGTAATTTTTTTGGATCTGTATCAACTACAGGGAAGAAACACAAAATGTTCCTAACATTCTTATGATAAAGCAGCTCTGAATACAGGCCGTGTCTAAGAAAGAAATAGTAGCATTCCTACCTGCTCAGGCAGATGGACAAAAGTCAGACAGGGAAGTAACATGTATTGAGCACCTACAAGTTGCCAGGTACTATTCCAGGCCCTGGGGATACGAAAGGGACATGATCCCTGCCCTCATAAAACCTACTGATCAGCAGAATTGAAAGAAAGAAAGACACCATGAGAAATGTGATTAAAGTTCAACCAGGAGTTAATCTTAAGCAACACCAGTGAAAAGACAATTCCAAAAAAGAAAACCTGTCTACATCTTAGTTTCCATATCCCAGAACAGGAGGTAGTGACTGAAATGAAGTTTATTTGTAGAACTTTGGCCAAGATGCCTAAACCGAAAGCCTCTCTCTATTGCTTTGAACTAAAGCAAGCGGGGTGAAAGTTAAGGTATCGAGCACAGCTTCCATGTCTGCAGGGAAAACACTGAAGCTCCAAGTACTTGAATGTTATTCCTACAGAATAACTAAGAACCAAGAAGACAGACTGCAGACAGACTGCCTTGAAAGTTACTCCAACAGGGGAGATAAATGCCAGCGTGCAGATACTGAGTAAGACCAAGGAGTCAAACCCCTCCACCCTGCCTTCTGACAAACAGGGTTCTCTGGAACAGGGGACCCCAACCCCCGGGCCATGGACCGATACCAGTCCGCAGCCTGTTAGGAACCGGGCCGCAGAGCAGGTGAGCAGCGGGCGAGCAAAGCTTCATCTGCCGCTCTCCATCGGGGGCCGTCGCTCGCCTTACCGCCTGAACACCGCCCCCCCCCACACTCCGCCCATCGAAAAACTGTCTTCCGTGAAACCAGTCCCTGGTGCCAAAGAGGTTGGGGACAGCTGCTCTGGTACATCAGCCCCACTCATCCACACAAGGCAGGACTTGTTGGGCCAGGCATGGAATTCACCTTGAAGCAAAAGGGGTGGCTAAAGACCATATACTTTAGGCTCCACCTTCCAAAGAAATTTATGAGAGCAACAGTGGCTGTCATTTGGAGGACTGCTAGAAGAACGCCAACATGGCTACACAAAAATAACTTCCAAAAGCACAATATATTCGCTTTAAAGAAGACTGGCACTTAAATCCTGGGAACCTCACTAGTCCATTAGCCTGTTCACTACACCTTTCTGCTTTTTTCACCCAGGTACTCTTACTGTCAATCAATTGTTTTCAAAGCATGTTTCAAGAAATCTGCAGAGGTGCCCCACAAACATGGAGGGATGACCAGACGGAAAGGCCAGACACATCAGAGTCTGGAACCCCAGCGCCATTCACCACAGGTGTCCATTTCATCTGTTTTATATTTGGGGTTTCAGAAACAGACTCACAGACATTGAGAACAGACTTGAGGTTACCAAGGGGGAGAGAGAGGGGCAGGGATGGATTGGGAGTTTGGGATTAGCAGATGCAAACTATTATACAGAGAATGGATAAACAACAAAGTCCTACTGCATAGCACAGCACAGGATTATACAGAGAATGGATAAACAACAAAGTCCTACTGCATAGCACAGGAAACTATATTCATTATGTGTTAAACCATAATGGAAAAGAATACGAAAAAGAACGTATATATAGTGACTTCCCTGGTGGCGCAGGGGACATGGGTTCGAGTCCTGGTCCGGGAAGATCCCACATGCCATGGAGCAAGTAAGCCCGTGCACCACAACTACTGAGCCTGAGCTCTAGAGACCGCAAGCCACAGCTACTGAAGCCCACGTACCTAGAGCCTGTGCTCTGCAACAAGAGAAGCCACCACAGTGAGAAGCCCACCCACCGCAACAAAGAGCAGCCCCTGCTCACCGCAGCTAGAGAGAGCCCGTGTGCAGCAATGAAGACCCAACACAGCCAAGGGAAAAAAAAAAAAAAACGTATATATAACTGAATCACTTTTCTGTACAGTAGAAATTAACACATTGTAAATGAACTATCCATCAATAAAATAAATTGAAAAAATATGTATTTGGGGTTTCATCCAAACACAGCCCTTGAAAACAAGATTCCAGTACTTAAATTTGAAAATCTTTTAATTCTAGGTTGTTTATACCTTGTTAGATTCCTAATGGCTTACCAGGTAGTCATAAATAAAATAGGGGAACAAATAAATTGTTAAGAATAAAATACGTCTAAAAACTAACTAACTTTAGGGCTTCCCTGGTGGCGCAGTGGTTAAGAGTGTGCCTGCCAATGCAGGGGACACGGGTTCGTGCCCGGAGCGGCTGGGCCCGTGAGCCATGGCCACCGAGCCTGCGCATCCGGAGCCTGTGCTCCGCAACGGGAGAGGCCACAACAGTGAGAGGCCCGCATACCGCAAAAGAAAGAAAAACAAACAACTAACTTTAAAAGAAAAATGTTAAAATGCAACTTAAAAAGCCACTTTTTAAAAAGAACAGGGACTTCCCTGGGGATCCAGTGGTTAGGATTTGACGCTTTTACTGCCAGGGCCTGGGTTCAATCCCTGGTTGGGGAACTAAGATTCTGCAAGCCACACAGTGTGTCCAAAAATAATAATTTTAAAAAATAAAAAATAAATTAAAAAAATAAAAAGAACAAATGTAAAAGGGCACTTTTTAAGTTAATCAGAAAGTCAAATGTGAAATGCTAAGAAAGAAAGTATCTGGACCAAGAGATGCTTCTAGTTTAATGTTTTTCCTGGATTATCTGAACCAGTTCAGAGTATCATCTTTTAGAAAACATAAATTCACTCAAGGATGTCAGGAATTTTATATGAGAACTTGAAATGCAACTGAGAACTTTTATGGTATAGCTGCATTATGGAATATTATGCAGCCTTTAAAAATTATGTTTAAGAGTTTTACTAATATACTAATAACTGCACAAATCTTATTACAAATTTTATTACTTTGGTATAATTAGTTTAAAATGAAATTTATCAATATTTTCACTTATATCTCATTTTTAAGATTTTAAATATTCTCCTAGATTTCCTTCTAGTACTTCCAAAGTTTCTCATATTGAGTTTTTCAAATCATATGAAGTCTATCTTGTGAATGTATTAAGTACAAACTTACACTTCTTTATTTCTCCAAATGGATAATCAATTATCCCCAAATCACTGACTGAATAATCTATCCTTCTCTTACTGGTCTGAAATGCCACTTTTATAATATACTAAATTCCCATTAGTATACAGTCTGTTTCTTTACTCATTTTTCTATTCCCTCATCCGTTTAGATATTCCCGAACCGATACTACACTTAATTATGATAGTCTTAGATGACATCTGTTAGAACAAGTCCCTCTCATTTTTCTTTTGCAAAATTTTGACTATTCTATTTTTTTCCAATCAAATTTCAAAATTAGTTTATCAGGTTCCATGAAAATCTTACTGCACTGACATTACAGGTTGATTTATCAATCATTATTTATGACCCCATTCAGTTCCCACAAAATATGGAATTACCAAAAATGACAGACATAATTTAAAACAGGTGTTAAAAAATAAAAGCCAAGGTCTTCCCTGATGGCGCAGTGGTTGAGAGTCTGCCTGCCGATGCAGGGGACGCGGGTTCGTGCCCCGGTCTGGGAAGATCCCACATGCCGTGGAGCGGCTGGGCCCGTGAGCCATGGCCGCTGAGCCTGCGCGTCCAGAGCCTGTGCTCCGCAACGGGCGAGGCCAAAACAGTGAGAGGCCCGCGTACCGCAAAAAAATAAAAAAATAAAAGCCAAGAATTGGTGATGCTTGGCCAATGAAAGCTATCACAGTGAGGCATAAAACTTGGCCCTTGTCTATGACAGGCATGGCAGGAAAAAAGGTCAGACTGACTTACTTCACTCTTATCACCCAACAGAAAAGGAAGCAGTTTGTCAGGAAAGGAATTTTTGCTGGTCCTGAACTAGAAAATGTAACCCTTCCTAAGGGATAAAAATAGCAGACGGAATCCTCAATTTGGGGGTGAGGGTAAAACAAGATTTTCTTTCACTTGGCCATTTCCAGCATCAAATGCTGCTAAAAGCTATGATTTCAGCATCAGAGGCAACTACCAAAAACTCAGCAGAAAACAGAAATGTCAGTTCAGCTGCCAGGGAGTAAGACACAACTGAGTTCACTGACTCAAATGCTGAGTTCATTCTCACCGCAGTCACACGCAATTTCTAGGCTGCTGCCCAAGGAAACAGAACAAGTTACCTGACGGTTTGCGTCACAACAGCAAGACAACAACACACGTCTATCGGCTGCAAAATTTCACCCTCCCTTTGTCACCTGTTAGCATGAATATTTTTAAAGATGAGAAATAGGTGATACATTTTTCAAGATGTAGTCTTACCAGTTCCATCACAATTCTACCTGGCCCTTCAGTTGGGGCATTAAGGTGAAAAGTTGTGATTTGGCTTCTATGACCATAAGGTGAAGGTTACGGCTCAACTTAGTTTTGAAAAACCAACTTCTTACATTACAAACAAATTAACCTTTTCAGATCCATCCCTTAGATACTGGATGTAGCTCTTTAAAGTTTCTGTATTTTAGATCATATTATAGCCATTAACCACTTAGGATTTTGCTTCTATTTCAAACATATCAACTGAAACAGCTTAGAAGATTTCGTTTCTACTGTGTTCATTTTCCTGTACAACAAAGGCAGCAAAACTACTACTTATAATGTCTGAGAAAAGAAATAAATACTTCTGAATTTAATTCATTTATAAAGCTTCCAGCATAGGCTTATATGTGTTTTTATATGTGCCTAAGTCTTAGAAAAAGATTATGATCTCAATAATGATGCAATTTTTAAAACACAGCTTTATAATTTAGTCACTGTTTCTTACTGAAATCTAGAACTCTATCTTTAAAAGGAATAAGCTGAGTTCCATAAACTTTTGTTTCAAGGTTGTTGTGAAAGTAATTTTCAAAAGCTTTTTGTTCCGTTACAGGGATTTGGTTATTTCTCCGCCCATCTAATTGTCATTTTCAGTCAGACTTCAAATGTTTTTGTTTTGACTCAATCTCTGGATAAAGTTTTTTTGTTTGTTTTTTTTTTTTTTAATTTTTAACAGCTTTATTGAGGCTTAATTTACATGCCATAAAATTCATTAATTTCAAGTATGAAACAATCAATGATTGGCAGTAAATTTATAAAGTTGTGAAACCATAAGTTTGGTAAACTTCAAGCTGGCTATAATACAGAAATCTCTTCTATGTGGCAGTGGTCAGGGCTTCTGCACTGACTCATAGTTGCCTAAGAATGAATTTAAAAGTCAGCTCTCCTTCCTCACATACATTTATGGCCATTGATCAGAAAAGGATCATAAACTGACCTATCCACAATGTCTATGATAAAATGTCCCCACTTCGATGTGTGCCCTTGAGTAATACAAAGCCTGCACAACTCTACATGGTGGTCCTGCTTCTCTTTAAATGTGAGGTTTAATCAGAGTCCCAACAATAAAATACGCTATGGAGGAAAAGCAGAAATTTATCTCCACACCTTGAGTTTCTAATCCAGGATTATACACTTCAAAGTACAAAACAGAAGTCTCACATACGGTCCCTGATCTCAGAGAACGTCTAGGCTAACTGAATTAACAAGTACAAAACATGGGGAAAATCAACCCAGTGTATAATAGAATCAATGACGACACAAACAGTGGAATCAAGCACCAGCGGCAATCCACCACCCAGAGCTAAGGCGTGTGAAGAGAACAGAAGGTCGGAGGCGGGACTCCAATGGGAGGGACCTGGATATTCAAAAAGATGGAAGTGGATATGAAAGTCAGGGCACCTTCAAACATCAAGCTGCTTTTTCTTGCTACTTGTCTTACCCATTTTGATCATCCAGGAATTAAGAGAATTTCCTCTTTAGGGGTAATCTGGGGTTTGCCCAAGTCTAGTTATTATTTTTGTGCCCCAAAAGGGAGAGGAGAAAACTGGGGCAGTGTAGTTTACTGAAAGTCTATGTGGGATTCATCATCAGAGGACCTGGATTTAAGTTCGGCTCCACCAATGACTGTGTGAATAATTTAACTAACCTTTCTGTGCCTCAGTGTTCCCATTTATAAACGAGTAATACCTGTATGACAAGGCTGTATAGAAGTTACGAGATCTGAGATCATGTGTACAGAAAATATCTTTTAAACTTTTAGGTAGTAAGTTATTCTTAGTGAGTTATCAAATTTTCATCCATCAACTGTCTTGAAATTCAGATTTCAAGAACTATATTACTATGTATTGTTTCATGAGCACTTAAGAGAATAAGTCAAAAATTTAAGACACTGGACTACTTTCTTTGTGGTGGGGGAGAGGGAGAGAGGGAGAGAGCGAGAGCGAGAGCGAGAGCGAGAGCGAGAGCGAGAGAGAGAGAGAGAGAGAGAGAGAGAGA
>NW_006790073.1:710947-728139 GCF_000442215.2 Lipotes vexillifer
GAGAGAGAGAGAGAGGGAGAGAGAGGGAGAGAGAGAGAGGGAGAGAGAGGGAGAGAAAGGGGGGGCGGAGAGAGAAAGAGATTAATTGAATGACTGATTTTAGGTGACATGAGATGGCTATGTACTAGTTTAACTATAATTTTGCTATAATCTTGCTACAAAATATGATGCCGACCCAAACTGTCTTTTGCAGTTCCTTGCCCAATATTCTTGGACTGTCTGAATTCACACGACACTGACTGACTCTGCAAAGAATTCTATTTTAATTAATTCATGTTAATTAATTTTCCCTTTTGAAAGCCAACTGCTTCTTTGGGAGAAAAAGTTTATTTGGAACTTTATTCAACAATTTACTTATTTAGAAACATTTTTAAAAGGTTTTAGGAGATTTTATACTTATACTTTTACATCACAAACAAATTTCCACATGACACTGGTACAGCGAGGTCATCTTTGTGGTACACTTTAAAATTTAATCCCATGGCTCTTACAGAACTCAAGTATCCATTTCAGACTATGAAACAATCAAGTTTTAGTGGGCTTGAAAGCTCTTCCTCAAATGAACCTGCATACTCAAAGCCTGAAAAGATATCATTTAAAAATTTTTTTGCCAAGTAGGAGAGAAGGTAAGGCCACTGTAAAGCAGATTGGCAACTATAAAGCAGACTAGCTGTTGGGAGTGGAGGCCTGAGAGGGGCCAGCCGAGTTTGTGCCTTAGTTGCTTCCTTAGGTGATCAGTGAATGGGGGGCAATCTGGGAACCCATCTCCCAGGACTTCGGTGAGGGGGCTGTGAGATAACACAGGGAGAGAGCTGACGTCAGTGTCCAGCCCCTGCTCTGTCTGAGCTAGTATCACGTATAGTGTGAATCAAACAAAAGCAGTGCTGACTTCAATTGCTGCTGGTGTCAGAGCGAAAACAACACCTAGAGGCCTGACTTTGAAAAAATTAGCTGCTTCATTAAAAATGAGTTAATAAAGCACCTGAAATCTTAAACTGGACCAGTAAGACTGCGAATTTTGTAATTTCAGTTTTAATGAATGTTAATATTTAAAGGAACAATAAGAAAATAATTTCTGAGTGACTATCTGGCCAGCTCCTTCAACTCAGGGCCAGTACTCCCCTTGAGGTGGCCTTGGGTCCGTCTCACCGCAACTCGCCACGACCAGCCCAGGGCTACTGCACCATCCCTGGCAGTTCCCCTGTACCCACAACTCTGTGAATAGTCCTTTGTGTATAAACTCTCTTCTAATTACCCTTATCTGACTGAGCCATCTGTTGGGACTCTGCATCGTACAATGGCTTCACACTCTAACAGTCCAGAGGAGTTCCCACATCATGACATGCTTTATGCTTTGAGTATTATCTTTGGTTTTCTTTGCTACTTGTTGTCTTTTTGACTATCAGTGATGTTTACTATTTTTCATATGCTTATTAGGTATTTTAAATTTCCTTTTTCTGAAAATCATTTATGCCCTTTGCCCACTTCTCTATAAAATCTTAGATTTTTTTAAATAAGTTTGAATGATTTTCAAATATATCTGTCATTTGGATGAAAGGAATAAACATGTACTTGACTCAGCTTAAGCAAGAATGGGAGTTTAAGGACAGAGGGGTATCTCTCATGGAGCCTAAACGAAGGATTAATGCTGGGAATGGACTAGAACTAGGGACTGGAGGGTCATATTCAGATTGGGAATCCTCTTGATCCATAGTTCATTTCTCCTTTTCTCTGCATGTCAGCGTCATTCTGCTTTATCACTACAAAATGATTTGCACTGCTTCCTTTCTACGGGGTAGAAAATGATCATTACCCAACAGCTCCAAGTGTATAACTCCACTATTCAAAAGGGCAGCCAGCAGAGACGGCAATCCTACACCCAATTCCAAGTTCCTCGGTCAGGTGACCAGTTGAACGAAAGTCATGTCCTACTAAGATGGCCAATTCTGTCATAACCGTGTGTTTAAGAGCAAAGAAGTTTCCAGAGAAACTTACCAATATTTTTTGGATCTGTCTCTTCAAGCAAGGGAAACAAAAGCAAAAATAAACAAATGGGACCTAATCAAACATAAAAGCTTTTGCACAGCAAAGGAAACCATCAGCAAAATGAAGACAACCTATTGAATGGGAGAAGATATGTGAAAATGATATTTCTGATAAGGGATTAATATCCAAACTATACAAAGAGCTCATACAACTCAATATCAAAAAAACAAACAATCTGATTAAAAAATGGGCAGAAGACCTGAATGGACATTTTTCCAAAGAAGACAAACAAATGGCCAACAGGCACATGAAAAGATGTTCAACATCACTAATCATCAGAGAAATGAAAATCAAAACCACAATGAGCTATCATCTCACACCTGTCAGAATGGCTATCATCAAAAAGACAACAAATAATAAATGTTGGCAAGGATACGGAAAAAAGGAAACCCTAGTACACTGTTGGTGGGAATGTAAATTGGCACAGCCACTATGGAAAACAGTATGGAGGGTCTTCAAAAAATTAAAAATAGAACTATCACATGATCCAGCAATTCCAATCCTGGGTATAAATCAGAAGAAAATGAAAACACTAATTCGAAAACATATGCACTCCAATGTTCATGCAGCATTATTTACAATTGCCAAGATATGGAAGCAAACTAAGAGTCCATCAACAGATGAATGGATAAAGAAGATTTGGCATATATATACACAATGGAATATTACTCAGCCATAAACAAAGAATGAAAAATTTCACTTACAACAAGATGGATGGACCTGGAGTGTATTATGCTTAGTGAAGTTATGTCAGACAGAGAAAAACAAATACTGTACTTTTTCACTTATATGTGAAATCTAAAAAATAAAACAAACGAATGAATATAACAAAAAACTGAAACAGACTTGCAGATACAGAGAACAAACTAGTGGTTATCAGTGGGGAGAGGGGTTGGGAGAGGGGCAAGATAAGGAATGGGGATTAAGAGGTATAAACTAGTAGGTCTAAAATAAGATACACGGACTCTCCTGGCGGGGCAGTGGCTAAGAATCCACCTGTCAATGCAGGGGACACAGGTTCGAGCCCTGGTCCAGGAAGACCCCACATGCCGTGGAGCAACTAAGCCCGTGCGCCACAACTACTGAGCCTGCGCTCTAGAGCCCGTGAGCCACAGCTACTGAGCCCGTGTGCCACAACTACTGAAGCCCGCACACCCTAGAGCCTGCACGCTGCAACTACTGAGCCCATGCGCTGCAACTACTGAAGCCCACTCGCCTAGAGCCCGTGCTCCACAACAAGAGAAGCCACCGCAATGAGAAGCCCATGCACTGCAACGAAGAGTGGCCCCCGCTCTCCACAACTAGAGAAAGCCTGCGTGCAGCAACGAAGACCCAACGCAGCCAAAAGTAAAATATAAATAAATTATTAAAAAAATAAAACAAGATACAAAGATGTAAACTACAGAACAGGGAATACATTTTATTATTCCCAATATTTTATAATTACTTTAAATGGAGTATAATCTATAAAAATATCAAATCACTATGTTGTAGACCTGAAATTAATATGAGACTGTAAATCAACTATACCTCAATTTAAAAAAAAAGCAGTCTATGCATTGGTGGACAGGCAGAATATATCTAGTTTCTTAAACTAAGCTGAACTCTGCCCTCCTATTCTGCCCAACCTTAGGGGTAATTTCCTTGTTCTGAAGCAACCCAGAAAGACAAATCGTTCACATAATACCTTCTCAGAGGTTTGAAAACAGATTTCGCTTCTTCTTTGCCTTCTTTTTCACCAGATTAAAAATATCCACTCCCTGAAATCATCTCTGATATAAATCCTTAACATCTTAACTGCCTTCTGGATGCACTTCCCTCCCACCAGCTTGTCAGCGTCCCTTCTAAAGCACTGCCCCAGTAACAAAACATAAGGCCCCAATGCAGTCTGACAAGCCTGGTGCAATGTAATGGGACTATCGCTCCCGGTGATTAAGACTCTGCACCTCCCTTCAATCAGTTAGGAGCCAAACTAGAGTTCTGGAAATTCAACACTCAGAGGTGGCTTGTGGGTAAACTGAAACTCCCAGATCCTCTGCACACAACTACCTACCAAGCAGGATTTACTCATCCTATACTTTTTTCCTCCATCAAGAGAGACTCTGCCTTCTTCTAGCACTGCTAAATTGTTTTTTCCCCTACTATTCTTAAAGCAATAGCCCAGATTAATCTGCTGCAGTATGGAATGAGAATAAGAAGCCTCCAGTAAAAGACAATTCCATACGACCTAGGATGATCTTTTATGTTTGGATACTGCCAGGCCAGGCCCAGGCCCAGTTCAAAATATTGTAATATGTTCATTTTGGTGACAATATTTCCAATTATATATATTTATATATATATTATATATATTACATAATATTACACACACACACACACACACACACACAGCCCTTTGGACAACTCTTTCATTTGCTGCGGTCTGGGAGCCACATGCCTGGAGTCGAGTTCCCCGGTAAATGCGACCCGTGTCCCAACCAAGGACACCCGAGAATCACCAACACCAAGTAGAAAGATTAGCAAAGGATTTATACAAGTATAGAAGCTTACACAAACTGTCCGGACAGGGTCCCACTCGGAGAGAAGTGAGTGAGACCCCGACTAACAGTTGGGCGAGGCTTTTATACCCTTCACAGGGTGGGAAGTCCCCAAGGCAGGAGGGAGCTGTTTAATTTTGAATCAGCCAATCAGGAACCCGGTTCTTCCCGCCCCAAGCAAGCAAGCAAAGCACCTTTCTTACAGAAGCCAAAATGTACTGTTAGCCCTGAAGCTGTTCTTCCGTTTCTTTCGTCACACATTGAAGCCTCATTTAATGTTTCATAGATAATACAGTGTCCAAGTTCAAGAAATACACAGGAACCTATGACAATCTAGCCATTTCATTATATAAAACAATAACTATGCTGAAGTGCATGAAAAGCAATGAGAAAGGAAAACATTTCTAATATTCCAAAGTCAAAGTTACACGTTTAAGACTGATCAATAGTGATATCCAAGCCTGACAAATTAAAATTAAAAAGCCTGTGATTAAAAAGATGTGATTAAGTAAATAATGTGGTGAGGAGACAACATACAAGGTCCTACTAATAAATCTCTTTCTGAATATGCCCTGAACTATAGCAGATTAGTCTCACTATTATGTTATATACTAAGATACATTTTATTCAAAGACTCAGCATCTTTCAACCACCCTAAGCATCTACTTAAGATTTCCCTTTTTTTAGACCATATTTATAACAGGCTAGCCTACGAAATGCCACTAAATTCATATACTAGATATGCATGATCTTTTATAACTTTCACTATTGCTCCTTTATCTACTAATCACCACAATTCCTCTAAAGGAAGTCCTTCCCTAAGACTATATTGTCAGCATCTTCTCTCAACTAGACTTCTTTTCCTCCTTATCAGGTGTCATTGCACAAACTTGAATTCTGGCTTCAAATCCTAATTGAACCATTAGAATTTATTTCTCTCTCTTCCTTAGCTTAGAGTGTACAAGTGAGACTACACCCTTTCCTATTAAGTTACAGCCCCAAGGGCAGCTTATAATGAAGCCAACGAAGTGTCAAATGTTCCTGTTCTAACCTAAATTAAAAATGCTGAATTTCCACCATTTCCTTTTTAAGTTTTCCAGGGAGAAATAGTTTCCCCATAAATATCTACTGCTGAAGAACGCATGCAAACGAAGCACAGTAGAGCCTTGAAAATTCAGTGCTCACAAAAAGCAAAACTGTCCTGTTTCTAGTCAAGGGGAATGCAGCAGAACATCTAAATGTCCACTAAAATCCTATCTCCCTTCTTCCATGGTTACCAAATGTTCACTGGAATGTGGTTCCCAGCCAGCACTATATCTCTCCGCCCCCTTGCAGCTCAACATGGCCACCTGACCCATTCAATGAAATATTCAATGCAACATGAACATAAGCGTTATGTGACATCTCCAGGCCAAGCCCAAAACCCCTCACAAGTCTAAAAAACCCTTCCATGCTCTTTTGAGTTTGGAAGCCACGTGCTGAAGACAACAGAGGAACTGGTCAGCTTAGGGTCCCTGAATGACTGTGGAGCAGACCTACTGCTGACCTAAAAAGCTACCTCAGAACCATTTCCTGAGAGAGAGAAAACTGACTTAAAGAATACAGAAGTTCAAGTACTGTTGATTCTTTTGTTTCAGCAGCACAGCTTATACTAATCAACAGAGATAATAGAAAATTCATTTAAAAAAAAAGGTTTGGGGAAAGAAAATGGAGGAAAACCATACATAATGACTGTAACCTCTAATGTTGGGTTCACATGAAAGACAAATGGTGCCCGTGGTTAAATAAATCCAAAGAGAAATGACCTACTGGAATAAATGCCTGGGCCAATGCACGGCCTCTTGAAGATTACTCAGCCAAGTCTTCACCTCTTCACCCATCACATCACCTCTCCCACAGGAATAAGAACTCACCACAGGACTCTGACTCTTCCCCTGATTTCAGACAGCAGCTCATTATCTCAGTCCCAGCTGTCCATCCTCTTCCTTCTCTCACGTGCCAGGCACTGTGGCCTCATGGTTAGATGTAAGCCAAACAGTGGAAAACTGCTGGAATTCCTACACGTCTTCACATTCTTCCTCTTGTTTGTCCAGCGTACCAGTTCCTGTTATTTCAGCTCCATGTACAGTGACCGTGACTTCGTGACTGGTCCTTATTAATGAACTCACTTGCCTCATCCCACTATACATACACCAAAGTACTAAATCCAGATTCATCTTCTAAAATAACATTTCTATTACTACTGCCAAAATCTTGGTATAGAGTCTACAGATCAGGGGCTGGCAAACTACAGCTGGCAAACGGGCTGAATCTGGTCCGTTGCCATTTTTGTAAATAAAGTTTATTGGAACACAGCCATGCCCTGCACGGCAGCTTTTGCACTGCAATGGCAACACTGCGGAGTTGTGACAGCTCATAGGCTGCAAAGCCTAAAATGTTTACCATCTGGACCTTTATAGGAAACGTTTACCAACACCTGGTATAGACCAACATCATTTCTCAGAAAGACAATGGCAGCTATCTTCTTATACCTCATTCGTTTAGCACCACTACAAGCACCTGTACTAGCAGAATAAGAAAAACCAAGATATATAAATATATATATATATATATATATATATGGCGCCAAAAATTGAAAAGATATGGTACTTACTCTTTAGCAATTACTAGTGTACAGAGAAAAAGAATATTTATGGGGGAGCAGGCATGCTGGTAAGATAGAGACACAAAAAGCCCTGATATAAGGGAGTGTACAAGTACCAAACGAGAAGTAAAATGAGTCAACTAGGCAGACACAGGAAGGAGAGATGGGGAAAAAAATGGGCAGAGGGCCTGAGCATACATTTTTCCAAAGAAGATACACAAATGGCAATATGTACAGGAAAAGGTGCTCAACGTCACTACTCATCAGAGAAATGAAAATCAAAACCACAATGAAGGGGCTTCCCTGGTGGTGCAGTGGTTGAGAGTCCGCCTGCCGATGCAGGGGACGCGGGTTCGTGCCCCAGTCCGGGAGGGTCCCACATGCCGCTAAGTGGCTGGGCCCGTGAGCCATGGCCGCTGAGCCTGCGCGTCCGGAGCCTGTGCTCCGCAACGGGAGAGGCCACAGCAGTGAGAGGCCCGCGTACCGCAAAAAAAAAAAAAAAAAAAACCACAATGAAGTATCTCCTCATACCTGTTAGAGCGGCTCCATATTCAAAAACACAAGAAATAACAAGCGATGGTGAGGAGGCAGGGAAAAGGCAACCCTCCTGCACTGCTGGTGGGACTGTAAATTGGTGCAGCCACTATGGAGGTTCCTCAAAAAATTAAAACTAGAACTATCATATGATCCAGCGATTCCATTTCTGGGAAGTGGAAATGAAAACACTAACTGGAAAAGATATCTGCACCCCCATGTTCACTGCAGCATCATTTGTAATAGCTAAAACATGATAACAACCTTAGTGTCCATCAGTGGATGAATGGATAAGAGAAAATATGGTGTACATATACACAATGGAATATTATTCAGCCATAAAAAGAAGGAAATCCTGCCATTTGAGGGGTGGGTGAAATGGATGAAGGAGGTCAAAAGGTACAAACTTGTAGTTATACAATAAATAAGTCCTGGGGATGTAATACACAGCATGGTGACTATAGTTAATAATACTGCACTGTGTGTTTGAAAGTTGCTAAGAGTAAATCCTAAAAATTCTTATCACGTGAAAAAAAATTCTAACTATGTATGGTGATGGATGTTAACTGGACTTATTGTGATGATCTTTTCATAACACATACAAGTATCAAATTATTATACTATACACCTAAAACTAATGCAATGTTAGAGGTCAATTCTATCTCAATTTCAGAAAAAAAGGAGGAAAGATGATTTCCATCTAGTAATCAAGACGGGTTTTATTTACGAAAATGGTGAAGCCGAGGTCAGACTTTTAACCAGGAATAGAACATGGGCATGGCAGGTGGAGACAGCACAAGGTAAACTGTAACTTATGTTCTATAAAACATATTCCATCCACGAATTGCTTGTTTTTCAACTTCAGGTTTCACCATCAGTAACCATGCTTTGGGCCTTTGTAGTACTGCTTCCTGTGAGCCTCCAATAGCATCGGTCTCATAATGCCTCTGGCTTTTCTGCTTTTTCTTTCTTTTCCTGCTCTTCGGCTTTAATCTTTCCGTTCAGAGACTTCCGGTTGGGCTGCTCTTCCACTGGACAAGATAAGGCACAAGCCAAGCTGCTGTAACAAAGAGACCTAGAAGCACGTGGGACTCAAGAGAGATGTTTGTTTTTCTGGTAGGTAGGCAGTTGAGGGTAAGAGGGCATTAATGCCATCCAGGGATGCAGGTCCCTTCTATCTAGTTGTCCCACCATCAGCTAGAGGGTTATGTGCCTCCACAGGGTCCAGGCTGGCTCACCCCTTCCACATCTACATTGCAGCCCATGGGAGAGGGTAAAAGGTAGAAGAGAGAAATCAGTTTCCTAATTAAGGATGTGAACAGAAATTACACTTCTGTGTCACATGAGATATCCAGAACTTGGTCACACGCTAGCTGCAAAGAAGGCTGAAGGACGTAGTATCTAGGAATGGTCCAATACACTAGAGCTGGAGTGGCAAGACCAGTTATACCTGAGGAAACAGGCTCGGAAGTAAGAGGATTGCTTGTGTTTTTCAACATAATCCATCCCCAATCTAATTTTTTAATGCGGTGCTCTCCAAACTGTATCCTGTAGACCACTCTCCTGGGAGAAGTTACTAGGAAGGCTGTGGAGTAACAGAGATCTGTGATCAACCTCCTTCCTGCTCTCATATCGTCCCAATGCCCATTAGCAAAGGTATGTAGTGAAGGAACACATCTAACTTGGTATGGCTTAACCCAGAATTCTTCAAACTTATAAGAAGAGGGAATTTGTTTTTCTGAAACATCTATTAACATCCTAGGAATCAATGTCCTACAGGATATCAGTTTGTGATACAGAGTTTAATTTAATAAACATAATTCCTATAAGCTTTTAATATGGTGTCTAAAACTCTAATACAAGTCAAATCAAGGACCATACCTCCCAGAGAATACTTCCTGCTGCCTCATCAGGGTGCTTACTAGACCCCCAACTCCTTTCAGACTCCACCCTCTGTGCTTATGCCCATTCTTCCTACTCCAAATATGTCTGCTAAACCCTTCCTTACCCTGCTCTCAGAGCTTAGTCGAAATCCTACCTCTTTTCATCTCTTCAATTTCTAATGATGTTTCTTCTCTGAATTCTTTTAGTATCTGTCTCTGATGTTTGACTCTCATGAGCCAACTGGTGAATGAACACGTATGTATCTCTTTTACGTGTCTTGTCTTCCCCATAACTTTTAAGGATCTTCTCTGCAAGCTTTCAGATCTAGCATGAAGCACCACAACTCCTCCACTGAGATCTCAGGGCTTAGATAAGAGTCGAAACCCACTTTAGACACAAGGGAAATATGAGCAATTAAAACACGACAGACCAGGGCTTGGCTCTGAAAGACCAAAAGCATGAGAAGTGGCACCTGCATCTCAGAGTAGACAAACCTAACACCAGGATGGGGGAAACAGAAGCCAAACTTTCAGCTAAAACATTCTGAGGAATCAAGCCAGAACCAGCTCTTGGAGCTCATGAGGGTGACGGCAGCACAAGCTGAGGTAGCAGCTGGAACCTCCACTGCCATCCTGTTTACCCTCTGTCCCCAAAGTCTAGAAATGCTGGGACAGTGGCATGAATCTTCGGGATTCATCAAAAGTCCCTATTCAAAGACCTCAGATTCTAGGCTGTACAGCCAAAGAGATGAATGGCAACCACTATACAGGTTTACTGATCCAATATTTAAACATTCAACAGTATTCAACACATTTTGCTATGTACCCTGAAGGCACTCCCTTAACCAGCCACCAAGTTCTGGAAGGCCAATGGATGATAAGCTTACTCATGGCAATTCCATGCTCTAGAGGAATATGCCCCACTTCTGCAGTGGTAACAGGGGCCTTGTAATAGGTAAAGGTCTGCATGTTTCTTAATGTCAAAAATTATATTCCTTTTTTTTTTGAGGGGGGGGCGCTTTCGAAAAGGTTAATTTTATATTTTTCCCAGGAAAATATAAAATTGTATCTTACAAATAAAAATTTTTATAATTGATTTTAAAATTACCATTCTAGCTCGTGCGCTACAACTGCTGAGCCTGTGCTCTGGCGCCCGCGAGCCACAACTACTGAGCTCACAGGCCACAACTACTGAAGCCCGCGCGCCTAGAGCCCGTGCTCCACAACAAGAGAAGCCACCGCAGCGAGAAGCCCGTGCACTGCAACGAAGAGTAGCCCCCGCTCGCTGCAACTGGAGAAGGCCTGCTCGCAGCGACAAAGACCCAATGCAGCCATAAATAAATAAATTAAATTACCATTCTAAATTATTTAAGTTTTCATGACTGAGCTTTTAGTACCAACACTAATAATTTTTGGCAATCACAAAACAGCATGTCACAAAACAAAAACCAATATGACCTAACACTCTGAGAATCCCCATTTAGGAAAGTCCTCAGTGGAGAAAAGCGCTGCCTTCCCCACATATAAACAATCATCCTAAATCACCACCACACTTTCAGAACAGCCAAGAAAACACTTATACGCCAGGTTGTCCTTACAGAATTTATGTTTCACTAAACTATGCTGATTATGTCCTTTCAAAATCCTGATGTGAAAGCATATCTACAACAAAACAATTAACCAAAATATAATTGAAGATGGCTGCTTTCTTTCACTAGAAAATACAATACATACAAAGATTACTTTGATTAACTTTAAAAAAAAATCTTCAATATTCAAGCCTCATATCACAAAAGGTGGATAATAATGATTTAGGTGCCCCCCCTGGCTAGAGTCAGGGGGAAGAGGAAATTGAGAAGTTCAGACCTGAAGAGAATACACCATTAAGGAGTCTACATGATATTTAGTTCTTTATCATCTATCCCTTCATTGCTCTACCCAACAAGCATTTATTTTGCACCTACTGTGACGGGGCAGAAGCCATCAGAGATAAGGAGAAATTTGGGATTGACATGCGTACACACTGCTATAGTTAAAATAGGTAACCAACAAGGACCTACTGGAGAGCACAGGGTACTCTGCTCAATATTCTGTAATAAACTAAATGGGAAAAGAATTTGAAAAAGAATAGATACATGTATATGTATAACTGAATCACTTTGCTGTACACCTGGACTAACACAACATTGTTAATCAACTGTTCTCCCATATAAAATAAAAATTAAAAAACAAAAAACCAAAGGGCTGAGAGAATCCAGGTGGGAAAATCATATGAACCCAACTAACTGTAATACAGGGTAAGCTGAAGAACTGCAGTTACCGTGGGAGTGAAAAGGAAGGTGTAATTAATTCTGCCGGCAGACACCTGCAGAAACCACATTAAAAACTGGGGTGAGGTGGGCGTGGGTAGGTATTGGAACTCAGCCTTGGGGGATGAGAATTCAGGAAGGTGAAGAGGGAGGGTGATGGGGGCGGGGGCAACACTGCCCAGGGAACATCATAAACGCCACCAGGGACAAGCCACAAGGAGAGGTATTAGTCCATCGTGGCCAGATGTAGGCCTCGCAGGGCATGGAGTAGCAGGTGGGACTGGAGGGATGAAGCCACACGATTTCTGGATCAACTGTTGCTTATGTTTTACAGTTGGCTTACCTTGGTTTGGCTAATAACAAACCCACAAAAGCGTATTTACAAGGTCAAAAGAAACCATACTTTCTCCTGAAAAACGAAAATTGCTTCATGATGCATTATCTGAAACATTCCCAAGGCAGAGTTGCAGAAATGAGTTATCAGACTATAAAATGTCACAACAAATATCCTCTAGCAAGGGCTTAGACAGCTAATGCTATGCTGATCTGTTTGCACACATTTTCTAAAAAAAATTTTTTTTCAGGTTTATGGCCACATTACTGTCAGTCTCTCTAATAAAAATGCACACTTGTATTCCAGTTGCATTACTGGCGGAAAAAGCAGTTATTCATCAACAGCTTTTAAAATCCCCTCTTCAAATAGCCCACTCCCCTACTAGGGAAACTCATATACCAAAACAAAATATTTAACAAGAGACAGCCACACGTGAACACACACACACACACACCAACACACATGGTCATAAAAACAACAAGAATTCATCAAGAAGAATGATAACTTCTTTCCTCCAAACAGGTTCAGGGCATTTATTATTTATTGTTATGCCT
Organism: Lipotes vexillifer; assembly: GCF_000442215.2. Taxonomy (NCBI): domain Eukaryota; kingdom Metazoa; phylum Chordata; class Mammalia; order Artiodactyla; family Lipotidae; genus Lipotes; species Lipotes vexillifer. The sequence goes on from NW_006790073.1 coordinate 723,789, forward strand.
AAGAGGTTGAAAATAAGCAAATCCATCTTTTGGTCCCAGAAATGAGATTTGAGCAATGCATTCATTATAAAAACACTCCTACTACAACAAAATAATTGAGAGTTCCCAGCGGAGTGAAACATTTTAGGATTACCACCTGTGTCCACAGCACTTTTATAAACCAAACCGCCTACTCAACCTGGTAAATACCGTTAAGACCCTCAGACAGAACCCAGATTCATGGTGTGACCCTTGTCGATCTTGAAGACTTTTTCCTCCCTTAAGTCTGCCACAATAAAACCTTGTGTACCTGTCGGTTTCTTAATATGAGGTTCAATGTTTTATGCTACTTCTTGTTTCTGCTCACAGGCTATAACAATTTCAACTCTAGCTCCATCTCTCACCTCTCTTTTCACTGCTCCCTATTTCTGGCCCTCAAATCAGAGATATTCTCTTCAATGGACTTTGTTGATAGCGCAGGTTTCACATACCATTTCTCACCAGTATTGTGAATCCTACATTGAGCTCTAATTATCCTCAAAAGAGCTGCCGAACAAAAGCCTGGACTGCATGCTCTCCATTCCTGCAAACTAAGGTTAAAATGATGTAAAATCAAATAACATCATTTATGAGTGAATTTACATAGGAAACTCAGAATTAAAGAGATTTAACAGGACTTAGTAGTTGACCCAAACTCGGTTTTTACCCAGGTGAGGAAAGTGGAGGTGGCAAGGAAGATTTAGAACAGGTGAGGGTGGTAAGAAGAAAAAAAGGTGAGAGAGTAACCACCACCTTTAAGAGACAATATTTGTCAATTAAATCTCAATGAAAACAAAAATAGAACCATAGCATCAAAAGTAGATTCTTAAAGCAACTCAATTCAGTGCAGTCAGTATGTGTGGAACACTCTGTGAGTGAAGCACCAAGCAGGCTTCCGCCATTAACTACTTAGAACATATTTGTTCGAACACCAAAGAGCTGACTTTTGAAATTTAATAAAATCTTATTTATGCACCACTTTTTCCCATGAAAAGAGATCACAGAAAAATGAGTGAGGATATGAGTGGAGGGAAAAATGAAGGCAGAGAGGATGAAACCATAAGTATGGTAAATACATAAAAGGCACGTCACAAGGTCTTAAACATCTGTTAGAAGACGGGTTGAAAATCTGACCGTAAGCTTTCTGGCAGCCAGTGCGTAGAGAGAACACCCGTGGCTGTATATCTCACTGCATAATAAACCCCAAATCAGTTCAGGAGAAACCCAATTTTAAGACTGAGACTAGACAGCAGTTTCTTTCATGGGTCCTCGTAAAGAGTACCTCTTAACTGACTACCAAGTTTCATAGGCCTGTTTCTTAAAAGGTATGCCAATGAGGAAAGTTTAGTAAAACATTTGGGTGAGGAGGGATCCCATACCACGCAGTCTAAATACCTAGCTCAGAGAACAGAGCTGGTATTTGTTTTAAAAACCAGGAAAATTAATACTGTGGTAAGTTAAATGGGATCAAAAATTAGATACTTCTAGAACATAGCTAAGATAATGCTATTTTATTATCTATTGGTTTATAGCCTGTACGTTAGGCCAAGATGTCTACTATATAATGGCTTTAGGGTTCTAGTGCTAGATTCTCTTGAATAAGCAACAAGTCACAGTTGAAATCACTGGCAATGACAGAATTAAGTATTAGAGCAAGACAATTCATAATTCCTAAGAGAATACTATTATGCCAGGCTTGCCCCATGTCAAATAAATTCCAATTTCTTTTTAAAGGGGAAAAGTTATTAAAATCATTAGTTAAAACTGCCACTTTACTGGCTGCCTAAGATCATAAAAGAGGATTTTCAACCATTAAGACAAACATCCTGACACTGACAATATTTTATTATTTTATAATATTTACAACCCGCGGTAAAATAACAAAATGGCAATTTTAGAGATGGAAAGGGCTTTTGAGACCACTTACACAAATCTTGTTTTGAAAAGGGAGTAAAACAGGCTCAAAGTAGACTGAATGACTTGGCTAAGTTCAGGAGCTAAGTGGTGGTAGGGCCGGGTTAGTCCTCAGATGTCCCAGTTGCCTAATACCATCTGAATTAGCTGCTCATCTCTATTCTATGAAGTAAATACATCTGGTTTTATAAAGCTATTAGATTAACCAAATTTAGCCTCTGGTTTTCTACCGTAGTTTCATAGGGACCTCATTCAACAAATATTTATCTGCCAAGCCACAAAATGATTTCCCACCTTAGATCTTGCTGTAAAACAGAATACTGGTAAATTGCAATAAACAGTAAAGTAAACCAAAAATAAGCAAACAAAAAACCCAGCCCTAATACCTAAGTGCCAGGAAGGTAGTAATGTTTAACATTTAATAGACAAACCGGTCTTAAACTACTTTGAGACCAAAGTATCCATGTCTTTTCTACAAGTACAATCACCAACATACAAATCAACCACTGTCCTCAGGAGAGAGCTCTGAAACGAGGATTACAGTACACAACGCACCAGTTACAAACACATGAGGTAGAATCATAGGAACGTGTCAAACGAGGATGACATGTTTATTAAATTCAAAAGATGAAAACAACGAAAACAACTTCTAAATTAACATTTGGTGGTGGCATTATAACATGTATATGCCTCGTTTCTATGAGTTAAAAAAAAAATCACACTCAATACTTAAACTTCTCTGCAAAGTACACCTGATTCTTTTTAAATTTTAAACATAGCCAATGTAGGGACCCAAATACTGTACTAGCGGCTTGAAATCACATCAGGGAGTCTCTCCAACTAAGTAGCAGAAGAACCAAATTAACAAAGGCACAATCAGGCAAGAGCTTTCTGTTTAGTGATAATTTATCAGGCACCATGATCACTCAAAGCTGTGTCCTGGAGAACAAGGCAGGCCAGCAGGAGCTGTGGATTGCTGGGACAACCACTCAGTCACAGCGCTACAAACAAGCAGAGATGCTGTGACTGGAACGTAACCATGGACAACAGGCCATGCCTTGGCCAAAGGTAATATGGTGTGCTCTGGCTCTCTCACGCTTCAGACTAAGACTTATGCTTCAGACTTATGTCCTTTAAAAAGCAATTCTGGGCTTCCCTGGTGGTGCAGTGGTTGGGAGTCCGCCTGCCGATGCAAGGGACACGGGTTCGAGCCCTGGTCCGGGAAGATCCCACATGCCGCGGAGCGGCTGGGCTTGTGAGCCATGGCCGCTGGGCCTGCGCGTCCGGAGCCTGTGCTCCGCAACGGGGGAGGCCACAGCGGTGAGAGGCCCGCGCACCGCAAAAAAAAAAAAAGCAATTCTGGGCTTCCCTGGTGGCGCAGTGGTTGAGAATCTGCCTGCTAATGCAGGGGACACGGGTTCGAGCCCTGGTCTGGGAAGATCCCACATACCGCGGAGCAACTGGACCCATGAGCCACAACTACTGAGCCTGCGCATCTGGAGTCTATGCTCCGAAACAAGAGAGGCCGCAACAGTGAGAGGCCTGCGCACCGCGATGAAGAGTGGCCCCTGCTCGCCACAACTAGAGAAAGCCCTCGCACAGAAACGAAGACCCAACACAGCCAAAAATAATAAATAAATAAATAATTTTTTTAAAAAAGCAATTCTGCTATACTAAACATACCCATGTTGACAAACTTTTTTTCTACCCAAAAAAACACTGGCAATTACTCACCTACCATGTGAAGCATAAAAACTGTCTATTTTTCAAAATCACTAAATGCTCCTCTAAGGCACACTCCTTTCAGAAGAGGCCAAATATAACTGGGAATGCTTACTTGAGATACTATTAATGACAAGTCCTTTCAAGCTAGGATTTTATGAGCTGTCAGGTCACATGTATCACTTCTTTTTTTCCTGCTGCTTTCAGAGGCTCTAGGGATCTGAATGTTTACAGCAAAAATGTATGGAAATAACACCTGTCTTTAGCCACAGGACTTTTCATATCAAATGGAGCAATCACAAAACAGTGAGACCTTAGAATGAAAGATGTCCCTACAACCAGTTAATCTGATTTGCAGAAAATGGTTTAGTAGCCCTAGCTAAAACTCCTAGGCAGCCAGGATATTTCTGTCACTTTCTTTATGGTACAATCTCAAAGAGCATATAAAGAAGCACACTCAAAGCTTCTCTTTATTCTTTGGGGATCTTTACTCAGACAAGTGAAATGATGGAAACATTTCTATTTCTAAGGTTCAGCAAATTGACTTAATAGCATGGACAGTCAAGACCTAAAACAAAAATCTGCAGATTAGAAACAGTCAAACATAAGGCTTCTTAAGATGATTCCCCTATGATTAAGCCTAATAAGCCCCACTGTATCACTTTCGACCTCTTTTAAAAGAGTACCCAATTCCTGC
>NW_006790073.1:728149-759553 GCF_000442215.2 Lipotes vexillifer
TCCTGCTGGGGAGTGCAATGGCACTACCCTGGATAGCATCAGATGGGAAACACCTGATGTTTAGAGTTTAGAGTTGATAATCTGAGAAAGAGCAGCCAGTCTTAGGATCCATAAACATTCTACTCAAAATGTTAAATAGATTTAACAGAAAAGTGAATCAATCATTTAAGTTTAAATGGTGTACAGTGAAGGGGGTTCCTTGTATTGGGTTGTCTTACTGTTTAGTATATCTTTGACTGTAAAGTGCAACATTTATAATAAAAACACAAATTTCACAAAATGAAAAAAGCCCCTCTCTCCCATTAGTCTATTAAGTCTACCCTTTTACATTTTAAGAAGTTTGCCCCTGTCCTAGTTATAGGGAACAAAATGCCCTTCCTCATTCCCTTTCTAACATTCAGGGAAGGCATTTTTAAAATGCACTTAAACATTTCTTCAACCATTCCAAACTCTGAAGCCCTGAGAGAGCTGGAGGGAGAAAAAAAAAGTGAAAAAATGAACAGGACGTGAAAGTGACAAGATACCGGTAATGACATCGCTTACTTTCTGCTTTTCTTGCAAAGTGCACAACTAGAAGAAAAAATAAATCTTTTCCCGGTTAACAATCTGAAACTGATTTATGAGGGTGGGGAGGCGGTGATGGGAGCTAAAACGCAAACCACGCTCTCCGCAACCGCGCACACCTTGGAAGGCTCTAGTTTAAAGGCTGCCTTTCCTCATCAGGCTCAGAGTTAGGGCTCCTGGGCGCCTGTCAGGCTCCATCACAATCCCAGTTACAATCCGTACCTTCCCCCGCCTTCCTGTGTCTTTTTAGTGCACATCCCCTCTCTTTCCTCCTCCCAAGCGACGGCTCTTCACAGACCACAATACGACTGTGTCAGGCCAACCGTTACTCACCAGCACACACTCATGATTCCCCCGACTCTCGAGTCTCGGAACAAAAGGCGAATTTTCTTCCCTCTTTGAAAGGGAGGTGCTTGCGGTTTTCAGGATGGAAATTCCACTCTCCTACGACAGTGCACACTCGGGGCACTCACTCTGCTCGCGCTACCGTTTTCTTAGCCCTTTTCGGCCATTTCGGCACCAACGATCGAGCCGACAGCAAAACGGCTCTGAAAACTTATTCAAGACCGTAGTTTGGACGCGGAGAAACTGCCTGCCGGGGTAACTGTGCTGCTCCCTGGGCCGCAGCCCCATGGTCCCCGCACCCCAACTTAACCGAGGTGATGCGCCGACGCACGTCCTTTCCTTCCTGGCCTTTCCTTCCCTCGGCCCCTGGGGGTGACCCCGACTTTGGACCCCGGGGCCCACTTCCGCGGCCCGGGCGACCACCTGTCGGGGTCCTCCCGCGCGCGAAACCGGGGAGCCAGCAAAACGCAGTGAACGTCCCGGCCGCCGGGCTTTCGCTCCCGCGGAAGTTGCCCGACGCAAACTTTTCCAGCCGCCTCCCCCCAGCTCCCCCCCGCCACCGCGGGCTCGGGCTTAACCTGGGGCATCGGCGGTCGCGGATGCGTTCGGCCTTGGGTTCCTGGGGTCTGCAGCAGACGCGCGCGCCAGGGCCAGGGGCCCCTCCGGAGCATCATTCCGCCCGGCGCGGCGCTCCCGCCCCACTCAGCGGGCCATCCTCCGAGCCGGACGACTGGGAGAGGGCGTTCCCGGTGGGCGCAGCCTCGCCTGGCCCCCGCCTCCCGGCGCAGCGTAGCGCGGGGCGGGCTAAAGGGAGGGCGTGTCGCTCTTCTCTCCTCGTCTTCGCACGCAACTGGGCGCCAGGCTGTTTTCTTTCCTCCGACTAAAATTTTAAGACGGAAGGGGGAGAGAAAGAGAGCACGGGGGAACCGCCCTTCGCATCTCGGGTTTCCAGGGGCAGCGCGGACGCTGGGACGGGCTCGCTTCTTCCAGTGGAAGCCCCTTCTGAAATGAACGAGAGCGGGCCCCTCGCACCTTGCGGGCTGTTGATTTCAAAAGTCGCGAGTAATTCTGGGTACTCAGTGCCCTTGGGGTCGTCTGCTGCCTTTCACCCGCCGGCCGGGAGGCACGAGCCTGAGTGGCCATCTGGAGAGAGGCAGGGTCTCTCTGAAAGTTTCTCTCCTGGACTGAGAGGAAAGGAGGGAGAGAAGCAGGTCCACCAAGGCGCCACCTCTCAGTTGGCTCAGTGCGGGCTGCGGGCTGCGCTGCTCATTGCTGAGCGCTGTGACGGTCACCCCAGACCTACTTCTGCCAGACGTTTGCGGTGACCCACCCAGAGCTCTTTGGGACGATCTCTCCCACAGTCGAATTGGCTTCTCCTTTGAAGCACGTTTTTAACTGAAGGAGCTAAGGAACAGGAACTGTCTTCTCGACAGCTGGGAAATCTAATGTTTTGTCTTGGAGACTTTTTGTTTGTGAAAACAAACACAAACCGTTTAAGAGCAACCTAGTCCAACTTTCAAATAGCTTACTTACAACAGAGTTGCTAGATAAAATACTTCTGCCCAGTTAAATTTGATTTTCAGATAAACAAAAAATAATATTTTTTAGCATAAGTATGTCCCAAATATTGCATGGGTCACACTTATAATTTTCTATGAAATATTTGGGATATACTTATACTAAATTATTTAATGATTATCTGTAATTAAATTTAGCTGGGCATCCCATATTGTTATTTGATAAATCTGCAAGAGGCTTGAGTTAATGAGTCAAAGCTGGCAAACAACGCAACAAGTGGCAAATCTCACCTGATGACGATCTCCTTTATTGAAAAAAAGATGTAAGTTTCTATGATAGCAAAAACTTTGTCACCACTTAAGGCTGATTCATATGTGTTAATGAGCATCTGTGTTTCAAAATACCGTTGCCCTGCACAGATAGTGACGCATTAAACATTAAGTCCACATGGGAAGTAATTTACTTTACCTGAGTCCTTTCCTTCTATTTGCTAGTGCTCCAAATGAAAGAGATTTGTCTACCGTGAATAAAGCTGCAATAAACATGGGAATGCAGGTATCTTTTTGGGATACTTATTTCATTTCTTTTGGATATATATCTAGTAGTGGGATTGCTGGATCTATATGGTAGTTCTATTTTAATTTTTTGAGGAACCATTATACTGCTTTCCATAATGGCTGCACCAATTTACATTCCCACCAACAGTGTACAAGAGTTCCCTTTTCTCCTGTAGCCATAATATGGGAACAACCCAAGTGTCCATCAAAGGATGAATGGACAAAGAAAATGATATATAGATGTTGTTTATGTATATAATGGGATATTATTCACTGATAAAATAGAAGGAAATTCTGCCATTTTGACAATATACATAAACCTGAAGGACTTTATGCTAAGTGAAGTAAGTCAGAAAGACAAATACTATATGATCTCTCTTATATGTGGAAGCTAAAAAAGTCAAATCCATAGAACCAGAGAGTAGAACAGTGGTTTCCAGGGGCAGGAAGTTGGGGAAAATGGGAAGACGTTGGTCAAAAAGTACAAACTTTCAGTTATAAGATGAATCAGTTCTAACAACCTAATGTACAGCATGATGACTATAGTCAGTAGTACTGTAATATACACTTGAAATTTGCCAAGTAAGTAGATCTTAACTGGACTAACCACACCAAAAAAAAAAAAAGGTAACTCTATGAGGTGATAGATGTGTTTATCAACTTGATTGTGTTCATTCACAATGTATACATATATCAAACCATTGCATTGTACATTTCAATATATACTCTTTTTATTTGTCAGTTAATTATACCTCAATAGAGCTGGGAGGGGTGTCGGAGAAAGGAGAGTTTTATTTGGGGAGAAATGGAGAAGAGAAGATGTCCATTTTGAGCACAGAATCTGCTGCTATATCACGCTAATACTCTTTTTCCAACAGGTTTTTTGGGGGCTACATTCCCTTCAATTGCCTTTGCATAGGACAACAATTTTGTAATACTTTTAATGGAGAGAATAGAAAAGATTAATGTCTTCTCTCTAGCATGCTGATTTGTTTTTACATATCATTGAGAGTTTAGAAAAGTGTTTTTAAGCGTTAAAACTCACTATTGGTAATGTCATGTTAATTCTTATGATTTTTCTTAAATTTGGCAAAAGTTCTATCAAGTGTTTTTCATACCTGAGCTGTAACATTTGGAAGAATAGTCCACAAGTAGCTTCTGAGTCATTCATTCTAAGCATCATTTCTTTTTTGTTGTTTTGGGGGGGGGGGGGTGTTTTTGTTTTTTTGTTTTTGTGTGTTCTCATTTTCCCCTCCTCCTTCCCCTTTGGTAACCATAAGTTTGTTTTCTTTGTCTGCGGGTCTGTTTCTGTTTTTTTTTGGGGGGGGGGGGTTGTTTTTGTTTTTTTGTTTTTGTGTGTTATTTTTGTTTGCTTTTTTGGCATCATTTCTTTTTACTAGCCACACACTCTGGTCACCTGGCACTGCAGGACACATGCATACTGCAGTCCAATCTCTGGCCCTGCACTTTTGTCACAGCAGTAACTGAGAGGAGTGTTCTTGGAAGTCATTCCTACATGGGCATGGTTAACAATACTTAATAGTACATGGAAATCACTGTGAGCCACATACAGTTATCCCACTAAACCCGAAATAAATGTATCTCCAACTCAACTTACTTTTTGTTGGATCTTGAAAATGGCCATGGCCACTCAGCCACCTGACACAAGGGGACATGTGTCAGAGGGGTGGTTGGAGAGGAAAGAGACAGTGAGTGGTCTTAATCGATTCCAGTTAAAATATTTTACTTTTAGAAATATTACAAAAACATCTCACCAAGTGAATGCATTGCTAGGGACCAACGCCTCGCCAGGTGCCTTGGGAAAGGCTTGTGCAAGTGAAGACCCCTGAAAGCTTAAGCTAAATCAAATTCGCTGACACCTAAGTCATCAATACATGCTATTACTATTACTCCAAACCATTCCATAACACTTAGTGCCTGCCTGTTTTGTAGAACTTATCACACTTTTTATTTACATTCATATCTGGCTCTCCAGCTCAATTATAAATGCAGGGGCAGGTGCTATGTCAGAGTGCCTGGCACAAGACCTGCTTTAAATTAGAGACTCCGTCAACAATGAATAGATGAAACTATGCCAATAGACAGGAAGAGATACTGCAAGAACAACTTAAAACCAATGAGACCGAAGAAAAGTCCGGGAGCTGTGGCTCCAGATGGGAAGGATAACAATATGCAGAGAAGGAAGAGCCCTGCCAGGGCTGGAGGACAAGGATCAGAGACCTCAGGACTAAAGAGATGGAAAACAGGTACAGGAAGGGCCTTGAAAACAATCAATGTGGGCTTCCCTGGTGGCGCAGTGGTTGGGAGTCCGCCTGCCGATGCCGGGGACGCAGGTTCATGCCCCGGTCCGGAAAGATTCCACATGCCACGGAGCGGCTGGGCCCGTGATCCATGGCCACTGAGCCTGTGCGTCCGGATCCTGTGCTCCGCAATGGGAGAGGCCACAACAGTGAGAGGCCCGCGTACCTGCAGAACAAACAAACAAACAAAAAAAACCCAATGTGATTCCATTTATATAAGATGCCCAGAAAGGGCAAATCTATAGAGATGGAAAGTAGATTAGTAGTTGCCTGGGGCTGTAAATTGGGAGTGAGGCAAAACAAGCATGAGGAATCTTTTTTGGGGTGATGGAAATGTCCTAAATTGACTGGATTGTGGAGATTATTGCATAAGTCTGTAAATTTGCTGAAAATCATTTGTACATTTTGAATGAAATTTGTGGTGATTATTGCATAAGTGTAAATTTGCTAAAAATCATTTGTACACTTTGAGTGAAATTTGTGGTATATAAATGACACCAATAAAGCTGTTTATGGTTTTGTTTTGTTTTGTTTTGTTTCTGAAAAGGGAAAGCAGAGATTCAAATGTGAAGAGGTTCTAATATGTAAGTATATTAATGAACTAGCTCGGAGTAACTGTTCTGTCTCACCAAGATTCCCACACATTGTGGTGAAGTGTGTTGTGCACCCAAGTGATCCACGTGTGTGAGCCACCATGTGGACAGGGCAGCCCCAGTAGTCTTCCCATCTGCAGTGTCCAGAGCTCTCTCACTTTGCTGACCCCCCAAATTACTAGAGTGTGGGTCTAGTAAAAAGAAGCGACATGTGAAATGAATGCCAAGAAGCCAGTCTGTGGCATATTCTTCCAAGTATTACAGCTCACATATGAAAAACACTTTAAGAATTGACAAGACATTGCCAATAGTGAGTTGTAAAGCTGAGACACTTTTCTAAACTATTATGATATGAAACAAAACAACATGCGAGAGAAAATTATCTTTTCTATTCTCTTTTCTATTCTCTCTATAGAAAGTATTGCAAAATTGCTGCCCTATGAAAAGGCAGTCAAAGGGAATGTAGCCAAAAAACTGTCGGGGGAAAAAAGTATGACAGTGATGTGAGCGGCAACTAATTTTTTTAAATGTTTTATTTTGGGGGATTTTGTGCTTTAAAAAATTTTGTTATTTATGACTTATTTTCTCACTCTAAATATTCATTACCATGCCAATTTTGCATTCCTAATTTTTTATTATTTTTCTTAAAGACAGTCTCCCAAATTATATAACCTCAGGCTCCACGAAACTTGGATCTACCTCTGTGGGTCAGGCATAAGCACTTTGTTTAGTTATTATAAAAACCTTACAGGGGATTCCCTGGTGGGGCAGTGGTTGAGAATCTGCCTCCTAATGCAGGGGACACGGGTTCGAGCCCTGGTATGGGAGGATCCCACATGCCGCAGAGCAACTAGGCCCGTGAGCCACAAGTACTGAGCCTGCGCGTCTGGAGCCTGTGCTCCGCAACAAGAGAGGCCGCGATAGTGAGAGGCCTGTGCACAGCGATGAAGAGTGGCCCCCGCTTGCCACAAGTAGAGAAAGCCCTCGCACAGAAATGAAGGCCCAACACAGCAAAAATAAAATTAATTAATAATAAACTCCTACCCCCAACATCTAAAAAAAAAAAACACCTTACAAATTACTGTTATTAGCACCCTATCACAGATGAAGAAACTAGTAGGTTAAGTAAGTAACTTATCTAAGGTCATATAGTCAGAACTCAAACCTGGAATTGTATAACTATGGTGCCAAGATTTTTCAACCCCAAGACCCCAAGATAACCTTGACCTTACATTGCCTGTCTCTTCTGACATCGCTTAACCACCTGACTTTCTCATAGCCACAGCTGGGATTAGGGTGCTGTGAAGGGAGGTGAATCAATTGCAGGGTCAAATCCTTTATTTTCAATTTTGATACTCTGTTCATCATAAATTTTTTGCATTAATTTCGATTTTTAAAAATATTACATTTAAATATTATCTCAATGACTGAGTTTTTTGGTGCCCCTTTAAATTTGGTGCCCAAGGCAAGTACCTCGGTTGCCTCACCCTAGTTTTAGCCTGGCATCAGATCCTTAATGAGGACATGAATATCCAGATTTGTGCTTTAACTTCTAATAAAGGTCGTCCCCAGATTTCCCCATTGACTTTCATACAACTGGCCTTTGCAGACGTTATTCATTTATGTCCTCAAACTATCATTTGAGAACTCAGTTTTTCACAGATAGGCTGACCAGTAACGATACTGGATTATCTACCATTAGTATCACTTGCCTACCACCGGCAACGGGGCTAGATTCAGTCAAGGTAGAAGGAAAGTTTATTTACGAAAAAAGTTTTATATTTATGTCACCTGGTCTTACTTGTAAAATCTTCTGGATCCAGCAACTTCTCATATATCCTCTGCAGATGCCAGTAGCACTGGATTGCAGAGGCGGACTGGCTGAGGGGTCCCCTCGAGTATCCTACTTGGAGGTCCCTACGCTGATTGAATTCTAGAGGTAACTAGAGAAGAATATTCCTAGGCTTTCATTTTTAACAGAGTCATAAAGAACTTAGTACCCAAATGAAAATACATATTATTTTCAGACTCTGTAGGGAAGATTCATAATATAATGACCATATGTCAGGCCTCAGAGGAAATCTCAAAAATATTTTTTTAACTTCCTAACATATAAGCTTTATTCATGAAATTAGAAGGTAAAGCATCACTACCATTGGAATTTGAATAACACACTTATTAAAAATATTCATGGATTAAGTAGGAAATAAGTGGAATTTGAGAACTATTTTAAAACTGCATAGCAATGAAAGCACTTAATATCAAAATGTTCACTACTCAGGAAAATGTATAGTCTTAAATGCATTTATTAGAAAACAAGAAAGTCTGAAAGTAAACTAAGCTTACAATCTAAGAAGCTGTAAAAATAGCAAAACTAAGCCTAAAGGATGTAGTGGGAAGAAAATGACAGTGGTAAAAGCAGAAAATGAATCAGACTTCCTCTACCCTTTTTTCTAAAGCGACGTCTCCCCAAAATAGAGTGAGTCAATAAAACCAAAAGTTGTTTTTTTTTTTTTTAAAGGCACCAAGACTGACAAACCTGACACAAGAATGATGAAGAAAAAAGAAGGAATAATATACATAACAGAAAGGATAGAAAAACTAACCCCCAGTAATTGCTTATATCAATCAATTTAAAACTATAAACACCAAACTTGGCTCAACAAAGAGAACCTGAAGAGACCAGTAGTCATAGATTGAAACAGTGTTTAATGATCTACCTGGAAAAATGTCCCAAGCCCAGAGCTTACTGGGCCAGTTCAACCAAAACTTCCAGAATAGATAATACCTATCTTATATACCTAAACTTTAGCTAACTGATATGAATTGTTCCAAAGCATCAAAACAGATGGGAAGCTATCCAATTCATTTAACAAAACTAGCATAATGCTGATATCAAAATGAAACAAGTAAACATGATAAAAGCAGGTCACAGACCAATCTTACTTATAAAGTAAATAAAACAGATCGTAAATGAAGTGTTAGCAAATGGAACCAGTAGTGTAATAAAAGAATGATCAAGTAAAAATTGATCCAAGCTGCCAGGGTCAATTCCTAAATTTCACATTCTCTTAATCCAAACGCGTCCCATCTGAACTATGCTGGGGGCTGCTTTATTCATGAATTGTTCTCTTCCGCCTCCTACAGTAGGCTGGCTGGCCGTCTCCTGTTCACATCACCCCTCTGTTCAAAGCCCTTTGAAGGCATTACACCTTTGAGAATGAAACCCAAAGGCTTCACCATAGCCTGCGAGGCACTAAAAGATAAGTCTGACCACAGTACCTCCTACTCGTTGCCTGTAGCCCTCACTGCTTTAGTTTTCTTCTTAGCATTTCATCATCACCTATATTTATTTTTTATCTGTCTCCCCCAACTAGAATGCAAGCTCCACGATGGAAGGGACCTTGTCTTTTTTGTTCACTGCTCTAAACTCATCACCTAACAGAGCCTGTCACAAAGTAGGTTCTTAAATATTTCATGAATGAATGAAAGGATGAAAAATAAAACAGGACTTGTAAGTTTAAAACTTCAACCACTTTAAGAAGAACAAAATCACACATACTTCTGGTTATACGTGCACAAGGGTGTGTCAGATATTGTTCAAGGCTCTGACGATAGAGTGATGAATGAAAAAGATGAGTTTCTTGCCCACATAGAACATAGTGGGGAAGTTAACAGAACAAGAAATTAAAGCGGAATTAATGGAAAAAGATCAGGGCCCAAGGTCCCAATTAGCGGGGAGGTCCAGGTAGGCTTGGGGTGAGGGTCAGGCTGACATCAGTGCACATGAATAACGGGAGGAGGAATGGCAGCTAGTCAAATGAAGAGGTGAGGATGTGTTTCTAGCAGAGGCTCCGGCATGTTCAAAGGCCCAGAGGCATAAGAATTCACAAGTCTCTCCTAATAAAGAGATTATCAGGTAGAAAGTTAAAACTTGATATCAAAGAAAACTTAGCATAACAATTTTGGCTCTCTGGTGAGCATCACATTTTGAAGTCTGGTGGTAGATGGTTGTAATGGAAAAAGACCGCTTGCTTCTGTATAGCCAGCAGTACTGGGTGGTCTGAAGCAAATATAAGTGTGGTTAACAAATGAATCCTAGGAAAAAGGGAGTTAAGCTGGCAGTAGCCAGCACTAAAACTTTTGGTCCTTAGTCTCAAGCAGGGAAGAATTTCAGTGAAGGTAGAAACTGGTAGGTGCGAGGCAAACTGACACTGGTGATACAAGGGCAGAGAGTAGGCTCAACATGGGCAGGTCATTGCTACTATTACTATTGTGCTGGGATTCTGCCAAGACATTGACCGACATTTACTGAGTACTTACTATATGTCAGTTGTTAATGTACAACTTTACACATTTGTTCCATATAATTCTCACAAAACTCTTACCACAGAACTATCATCTCTAGGGACTTCCCTGGTGGTCCAGTGGCTAAGACTCCGAGCTCCCAATGTCGGGGGCTCAGGTTTAATCCCTGGTCAGGGAACTAAGATCCCACATACCACAACTAAACCCGTGCACCACAACGAAGACCCAGCACAGCCTAAATAAATAAATATTTTTTAAAAAATTATCATCTCTAGTAGGACTGTTAAGGCTCAGAAGAGTTTAGGGACTTGGCCCAGGTCACACAGCTAGCAGAGGGACTAGAGCTCAAATTGTGTTCTGTTTGGCTCTCAAACACTTCTTTCTACTGGAGTTGGTCTAATATAACATGACAGATACAGGGCTAGAATCGAGTTCTTCCTTTTCACTCTCAAATTCGCTCACATGGTACCTCTCAGATCGTTTACCATTTTCTATTTAGCACGGTACAGGATGTTGGTTGGCATTCTTTACCTAGTGGGAGACAGAAATCTTAATTTTTTGAAGAGTTTGAGTCATGTCATCAGTGACCCCTTCTTTTACTGGGTTACTGTAGTATTTCATTAATTTTTTTTTTAAGCTGACATTCTTTTCTTGTTTTATTTATTTATTTATTTATGGCCACACAGTGCGGCTTGTGGGATCTTAGTTCCCCAAGCAGGGATCGAACCCATGCCCCCTGCAGTGGAAGCATGGACTCCTAACCACTGGACCACCAGGGAATTCCCAGTATTCCATTAATTTTGAATGTACAAGTATTAAGAGGCACTCTGGAAAATTCTATAGGTTCCAGATTTAGTCCTCCCTACCCCATTATATAGCAGCAAATTAATTCCTATTCACAATCAGGATAAATCCCTTTCTGACTTATTGGCATAAGAAGCCCCAAGCAGTCAGCTGGTAGTCATAACTTCCAATTCAGTAGGAACAATATTATGTCCCTCGGTGGAAGCTTGCTCCTTTGGGGAGTAAGACCCTAAAATTCTGTGAATAGGTTAAGATGGAATGCTGATCCCATCTTGATTTTCAGGCCTGTGTTCTAGCTATGGGAGAAAAATGCTGGTTTAGGAATCAAAGCATATGTTGCATCCTGTAGGACAGTACATCAAAAGTCACTCTAACTGTGTCTTCACCTATCAGGCCAGCTGCTTTTGGGGGTGACAGGTCATGGTAAGACCAGTGAATTCCCACTGCCACACTTCTTTTGCCGTGAAATGAGTTACTTGATCAGAAACAATGTGGAAATCCCATGGTAATTCTGTAAGCCCATAGATGGTGGTGTTGGCAGAAATGCTACAGGCAGGGTAGGCAAATCCATTCCCAGACTGTGTGTCTATTCCACTGAGGACAAACTGCTCCATGGTGGAAGGGTCCAATGTAATTAACCTGCTATCATGTGGTGCCTTGTTTCCCCAAGGAATAATGCCATATTGAGAAATCAAAGTAGGTCTCAGCTGAGGACAGGTTAGGAATACAGTAGTGCAGCCATTTCAGCCTTGGCGAGGGGATGCCCATAGTATTTAGCCCAAGCATAGCTTCTATCCTCGCAAGTAAAGCAAATCTGTACACAGGCCATTGAGCAAATACTGGGGTGACTAAGGAAAGAGGCTGACATTCACAGATGGCTCACCTGAATCAGGTGGACAATTTTCACTGCAGATGCCCTGTGGTGTACGTTCACATGGAATACAAATATCTTCACAGTGTCACTCTGTGAAATCCATCCGAATACCTGTTCTCTAAACCTTTGTCACCAGTTTCCAATCCTGTTCCTTCCAAGTCCCTGGTCATTTAACTAGCCTTTAGCTACTTGCCTATGAAGCTGTATAGGCCTATATCTCTTGGGAGTCTCATTGTCTAGACAAATGTATGGCTTGAAGTTCTGCCCACAAAGACTTCCCTTCACCACTAGACTAGTCCTACAGCAGTCCAGCTGATGCCATAATTTTGTCTTAAAAGCAGGCTGTTTTTTTCTTCCTTCTTTAACTGATCATAGGGAAACAGCTCATGAGGCCATGGATGTGAACTGAGGGAAGTGGCCATGCAGCAGGAGTGGCCGTAAGAATCCCAACTACCTGCTCATGCAACTTGCTTCAGGACAGCTGAGCCTGGTACCTTATATCCTGTTCACATTTAGTGATAGACTGCTTCTGGGCATGCGCAATCTTATTACTCGCTTTGGGCATCCAACGTCTTGCAGTGCACAGCTCAGTAGCAGTCTAGGAGCTGTTCTCAAAGAGATAAAAGGTTTTTTTTGCAGAAGATATGGCTGTGCTCCCGAACCCTAGAGAGGTCTGTAATTTCCGGTTGAGCCCCGCATGGCATTCGCATTTGCCACAGACACTCCAGTTAGACTTGCTGGGTCAAAAGAGCCCAAGGGGCAGAGCGGTTTGCACCTCAGCCTTCCTTGATGTAGAGCCTTCTCTTGCTCTGACTGCACTACAAATTGGCAGCCTTACCAGTTACTTGGTAAATGGGTCAGAGGGGCACATTGAAATGGGGTGTATGTAGCTTCTAAGACCCCCAAAAGTCACCATTGTACGAGGTGTTGTGGAAGGTGACCTGGGGGGAGTGACTTGTCTTTCATTTTGCAGGCTATCTTGCAACATGCTCCAGAGGCCTGAAGCTCCAGAAACCTGAGAGGTGGTTACACTCCTGAATTTTCATGGGGTTTATATCCACCTTCTGGCACTATTCCCATTGCATCCATCTGGTTTTCTTTCAATTTCCATCCAGCATGGTATAGTATGTTTCTTCTTTCATCCAAAAGAGACTGTTTCTTTACTTCTGTTTCCAGACCTTCAACTCATTTTATCTCTAACTAAGAATCATTTAAAACTGAATCAACAAACATTTGCTGAATGTCTATTATGTGCCAGGCATGGGGGTGGGAGGCACTTGCCTTAGTTTAAGAGAGAACATAGTTCCTGTGTTAAAGGAGAATGTCAATGATAACGCTGACAAGGGCTATGGCAGAGAAAAGTGGAAGGTGTTATGGAAACACACAGGAGGGGGCGTGGTCAGGAAAGGCTGCCAGAAAGAGGTGGTCTTTAGGCTGAGTTCTAAGGATGGGTGGGGTTCAGTCAGTGAAGCCAGGAAGGGATCGAATGGGTTTCCAAGTAAGGGAAGGACACACAAAGCCTGGACATGGAGAAGGGCAGCCCCTATAGTGATGTACAATCAATCTTTTACTTTCAGAGTTACCCTTCTGGTTCCTACCCATTCTCCATCCCACTTTGGTTCCCATTCCTTCCTAAACGATCACTCAAAAGATTGTGGTAAGTTCTATGAAGACAACTTAGGTTCACTAGATTTTGGGGAGAAACACCTTTTCAGACCCCTTATTTGCTTGGGGACACAGTACTCAGGGTCCTAATTAAATAACTCAGCTTTAAGCTTTGACCTTTCTTGCTTAAACATCTTATTCCTTCATCTCTCCGTCTCCCTGTTATTCTAGACCCTGCAAATAATTACCCAGCAGTTTCTGATAATAGGAGATAGTCTAGAGGCACAGTATCTTTCATTCTAGTAAAATCACTCAGGTTTCAATAGGACGCACATATTAATAGGTCTTTCCTATTGTTACTATGCAAGTCATAAAACGTAAGGCCCAAAAGAGCAGGATTTGAAAGAAATTGGAATATAGAAAAAATTCCATAAAAACTTCATTAAAAATGGGACAGGCTTTCCAAACTAGTACAGTGTTTTACAGCCTTCCCAAGGGTCATTCTGAAATGACTCCATTGTAAGAAAGGCTAATAAGTTTTCCACTAAATTAACTTAACGTGTTTCTATTACATAGCTATATAAGGACAGGAGCTTGGGGAAATGTGAGTTGGGAGACAAGAAGTATTAAAAAGACTCAAGGTAAAATCCCTGACCTAAAGTAAATTTCAATGTAATAAAGAATTGAGAGAAACATATACAAATTGCTTTTTATTTATTTCTAAAGAGAATAGGCTTAACCATGATTTAATATTATAAAGCCATAGCCTATTAACTTTAAAAGAACCTAATAATTGTATTTACAAATTACTTAAACTAGCACACATGTACCAGCCACGTCATCAATAAAGTGTTACAAGCAAGGTAGAGGGGCTTCTTGGTGGAGCAGTGGATAAGACGCCACGCTCCCAGTGCAAGGGGCCCAGGTACGATCCCTTGTCGGGTAACTAGATCCCACATGCATGCCACAACTAAGGAGCCCACGTGCTACAACTAAGACCCGGTGCAGCCAAATAAATAAATAATATATATATTTTAAAAAAGTGAGTGTATAAGCAAGGTAGAAGGGTAGGTTATACATATTTCTGTTTTAACAATGAGAGTATAATCATTTTATGTCTACCAAAAAGTATATTTCAGAATCTAGTTTTAGACAATTATAGTGTAAAAATAAGCATATACATCACTACACCCTAATCAAATTATCAACAAATTGGCTATTGAGCTAAAATAATAGGTACCTGAAAAACAAGAATAGTCGCTTGACTAAAACCATGAACATGTCCGTGCAGTGATGATGCACTCATAAAAACTGACTGATCACCAGCTGTAGGGTAGTTTCTGTCCATTGTCTGACAGACTGTCTGTGGCATAGCACCTGTCGCTGGAGGAGGCCATCAAAAAGACGTGACTGCCAGTTGACCCTGGCACCTGGAGGCTCCCCACCCGCTCCCCTAGCCTTGGATTCTGTATTCTGCTTGCTTTCCCTGCTCCCAGCAGCTGCTCCAAGGATCCAGTCTTGAAACACAAATACAGTGTTGAGGCTCCCTGGACCGTGTACGTGACTGAAGCCAGTTAAGGTCTCTATATAAACTTTTAAGATTCTGGCAGGTAGGTGTGGAGTCCTACTGGTTTTGTGGCCGCCCGAGACAAGACTTGTAAGTAAGTTCCCTTGCTTATTAAAAGTGCCACCTACCAATCTGGAGTGGCTGCCTCTTTCTTCGGCCTCTCCCTGCCCTCTGCATATGTGGAGGCATATTTCAGATTTCAACCTAGAAGCTCCTGAGGAGGTGGCGACCCAATTACCTGTATACACGCACTTTGGGGAGTTTTTGCAAAATTACAAACTTGCACAGGAACCAGGTTTCTGAGGAGAACAGAAGTAGAGTGTCAAGTAATCTTTAATAAAACAGTGATTTTCATTTGTGACTACCAATTTAGCAATCTGTAACAACTCATTTAGTGGGTTACTGGTAAGCAATGCTTTTTGGCCCCAAAATTGACATGAAAATCTACAAAACTGTGCATTGTTTTCTAATGGGAACTAAAGAAAGGGCTTTCATTTTTGGATCAGCTCATGACCCATGAGAAGGCAATGCGTTAACAGCCTCTGTGTCTCCTAATCGAGGCTAACTTCTCTGCTGCTCACAGGTATTACAAGAAGGATACCCAATTTTTTGGTTGATGCAGATTCCATCTCTGAGTTTAGAGATAAAAGATGAGTGATTCGGGCTTCCCTGGTGGCGCAGTGGTTGGGAGTCTGCCTGCCGATGCAGGAGACACGGGTTCGTGCCCCGGCCCGGGAAGATCCCACATGCCGCGGAGTGGCTGGGCCCGTGAGCCATGGCCGCTGAGCCTGCGTGTACGGAGCCTGTGCTCCGCAACGGGAGAGGCCGCAGCAGTGAGAGGCCCACATACCGCAAAAAAAAAAAAAAAAAAAAAGATGAGTGATTCATAAAATATCTACCTACCATTTTTATTTTTCAGGAGGTCTCTGTTTCATGTGCCAAAGAATAAGGTTTTTTTTTTAAAATCTTAAACTGTCTTCTTTCAGTGATTAGCAATTCCACCTAAATAACATCTTCAGTGTTGTTTTCAGCTTCGTTAGTTTTCATCTTCTTTTGGCCTTTAAAAGTATTTTTAGTGTCTTCAAAAGTTACTTTGAATAGAGGACTCATAGTTTTCTTAACACCACTTTGCTAATATGTGCATTTTATAGCCTCATGGGTTGACTACAACAGATTCAAGCTATAAATGGCTTTCAAATAGGTTTTAGCACACAAATATACATTAATGTATAAATAATAAATAGAATTTTTTCCATCAATGCTCTTGATTTGTGCTGTGGATATATTCTTTAAGAGCAGTATGTAAACTATAATTCAAATTGAATGTTCCTATTAAACAATGGTTCTAGTAAGGGATTAGGAGATTTTCATATCACCTGGGATACTCTTAAACTGCCGACTTTAATGACAGTTTCAATTAGTTGAAAAGGGGCTCAGAGAACTCCTGGTAAGCATGCCCCTTCCTCTTGTCAACTTCCCGCCTCACAAAACAAATGGCCAGAGACTTGCTGCACAGGAGGTGATGAGGATGTTTATCTGTATACTCCCCATGAGGATCAATCTTCTCATGCCTATGTTCTTGTTGATGTCAGTCTTCACATTCTCTAACTGAAGTCTGGCCGTCTTCAGAGGACAAAGCTTTTCAAGGTGGCTGTTTCTGATCCTAAACCCGAGGTAGGCATCCCTCTGCTCCTCATTTGTAGACATCCAGATTAAACTTCCCTCAAATCTCAATTCCAAGTATCCCATATCCCAACCACCACTTCCTATCTTTCCAGCTCATTCCCTCTGGTATCCATACCCTAACAGCTCTCTGACCTCAACACGACCTCCAAACTACTAAGCCCATGACCTTTTTCTAACCATCACTCAGTATGTGCCCCTTTCACTTAAATGACAGAGTATCTTCCTTGTATACATCCTCAATTCCCTTGGTCTTCTGTTCCAACTTAAATCCAACTTTCCACCAGGTAGTGAATGTGGCTAGAAGGAAGAGGCATGCTAACTGGGTTCACTTGAAGTTCATGGCTCACATCGCAAGAAGGGCCCTCGGTGCTGCTTGACTGGTCAGTCGGACCTCTCACTCTCCTAGGCGACTATTTCTTGGAATCTCCCCCTCTTTCCCCTTTCGCAGCTGATAACTCCAATTGCTTCTTTTTTTTTCTTCTTTCTTTCTTTTTTTTTTTTTTTTTTTGCGGTACGGGGGCCTCTCACTGCTGTGGCCTCTCCCGCTGCAG
The DNA here is from genome assembly GCF_000442215.2 of Lipotes vexillifer. Taxonomy (NCBI): domain Eukaryota; kingdom Metazoa; phylum Chordata; class Mammalia; order Artiodactyla; family Lipotidae; genus Lipotes; species Lipotes vexillifer. The sequence goes on from NW_006790073.1 coordinate 745,443, forward strand.
AGCACAGGCTCCGGACGCGCAGGCCCAGCGGCCATGGCCCACGGGCCCAGCCGCTCCGCAGCATGTGGGATCTTCCCGGACCGGGGCACGAACCCGCGTCCCCTGCATCGGCAGGTGGACTCTCAACCACTGCGCCACCAGGGAAGCCCCCAATTGCTTCTTTTATAGGGAAAATCAGAGTGATCAGAAGCTAACTTCCACATTCACTCAGTGCAAAGGTCCCCCCTGGGACGGTTTCTTCCAGACAGCCACATGGCTTTAGGGCTCTGCTCAACTCTCACCTTTTCAGAAGGGCCTTCCCTAGTTACTATCAAAACCAGCATTCCTTTTTTTTTTTTTTTTTAAGACAATCATGTTTAATTACCTCACAACTGAAGCTGCCTTTGGGACCAAGGGACAGGAAGGAGGCTGTGAACCCAACACTGGAGCTGCACTCTAATCCTAGGTTTATTCAACACAATTCTTTTCTCTACACAACAAGGTACAAACACAATATTATCTAAAATGCTACAAAGTTACAAAACTCAAAACAGAAAATGTATAGTACTGACTGTACAATAAAAGCCAAAAAAAAATGTACACGTTGCCAAGGTAACCTGCATGACCACCACGTATACCAACACAATGCGGCGGGGGGCGCGGGGGTTTTGTGATGACCCGACAGAGCTGACTCTCAACTTACCAGTTTCAGAGAGAAAGGGAGACATGTGCGTGTGTGTGTGTGTGTGTGTGTGTGTGTACGTGTATGACATGAGTACACATGACATGCAGAGGAGCAGGGCCAGGCTAGCAAGAACGGCAGTTGCGTAAAAGCACACCTTTCCTGTGGGACCCTGCAGGCCAACAGGTTAGGGCACGAGCAGGCCACCAGATGGGCCCCAGGTCATCTGTGGAATGGGAAAACATGCTCCTAGGCTGGGGCTGTACCACCTCCTGGAGCCCCCTGCTCATCCCTGCGGGCTCTGCCACTAAACTGCCTGTCAGGAACTAGAAATGCGGAAGCTTTCTAGCCAGGAAACTGGAGGGCGTCTTTATAAGCACGCTCCCAAACCAACAACGCTCCTGCAGCCGGAACTCTGCCGCCAGGGGAAACGTGGCAATTACTGCCTTCACCTTTGACGCCTGCCCGGGTAAGGGATTTCTTTCCTACCGATCCTCCTTCGTCTAGAAAAGTGACAAAAGTGAGTTGGCGGGAATACAAGTCACAGGGCAGAGCTTCGGTGGCCCTGCCCATCGGGAGGAGTTGAAGCTGGAGCAGCTCCTGGGGCTGCGGCGGCCGGGGGACCTGTGCCGAGGGGGACGCGACTTTCTCCTCCGTGCAGGGGACCTGCGCCATATGGGAGGCGGTGGCGGCACTCTCTTTCCTGGGAGGGCTGAATCGCCTGGGGGGTGGCCGAGGCCAGGGCGCCAGCACAGCGGTGGCAGTGATCTGCTGGCCATCGGTGTGTCCTCCGTCCTCGTGCTTCAGCGCCTTCTCAGCTTCATCTGGATTCTCACACTCCACATATGCGTAGCCTGTAGACAGATGGGGGTGCATCCTTTCTACAGGCACGTCAATCATTTAAATTTTCCCGTAGGTGGAGAATATCGCCATATGATCCTCGGTCACATTCCTGGTGAGCCTTCCAATTGCACTTTGGTGGGTTTAGGGGAAGGGCTCCGCTGTTTCCTTTCCTTTCCATCTCTTTTGGGTGGTTTGGATTTGGAGCGGGAACGCCGCCTGCTGTCATGCCTGCACCGAGAAGGGCTGGGAGAGCCAGGGGAGCTGCTGGAACTTCCGGAGCGCGGCTTGAGGCTGAAGAGGAGCTGCAGCCGCTGCTGGAGCCCGTGTTAAACCAGCATTCTGGATTCCTTATCTGGCTTTATTTTTCTCCGTTACATTCACCACACCCGACACATAAACGTACTGTCTTTCCCCCAGTCTTCCACAAGCTCACTCTGCAGTGTAAGCTCTGTGAAAGCAGGGATTTTATGTGTTTTGGGCCTAGGACAGTATCTCGCAAGGATTAGTACTTATAAATACCTATTAACTGAGGAACAAACTATCCAAAGACAAAACATTTCATCTTTCTTAAAGTAGAAACATGATACTTTGCATTGTGAAATTACAGTATTTGGTTGCCCTTGGAGTACTGCAGTCGCTCCTGGCGTCCCACAAGAGTCCCCTCCCGGATGCAGCATGGTGTGGGGACAGCTGGGAGAAGGTGGTGGGTGTGCAGAGCATCTGACGTCTACTATTGGCTCGGCCGCTAATTAGTAACGTCATCTGGGGTGAGTCATTTAACCTCTCATTTCTAGCAGGGAATGCGAGAGAGTACTTTTATTTTTATCCAAAGAAAAGAGGTCCACCAAACACAAACTGGTAGAAATCACTCACCATGCACATCGAGAGCGTTTTTCCTTCCAAATTTCATCAATGGGACTTTTACAGTGTTTATAATAAAATTTTATTTACAAGCTAATGGATCATGAACAGTTTTTATAGTAAATAAGCTGTTAGTAAATGAGTTGTTTTTTTTTCCATCAGAATAAAATCACTCTCAAAGTTCAAGATGGTAATCTTAAAGTCAATTCAACAGGATAGTCACAACGTTATAAAAATTTTCTTGCTACGCATGTGCAGGAAAAAATGCCTAATTTAACCAAGAAAAACAAATTAAGGTTTTGATTAGTCAATAATCATATGTGTTTTGAAAGTAGTGTTTTTTTAGAATACAAACAGAATAAGCACTTGATAATGTCCACAAATTAATGAAAACATATTCACATATATTACCTAGTGAAATGCGGTATCACTGCGTTTCCCCAAGCAGTAAATTCAATACATCCTATATGTAAAAATACCACCAACACTCCCCGACCACAAACACACACACACCAAGCCATATTGTCAAGCAAAATATTTTTAATTAGTAGGCTGATCATAAATAAATCCACATAAAAGATTTAACAGAATTACAAAGAGTTTTGTGTTTCTTTTGTGGACTCAATTCGTAATATGCATTAGTCAACCTCATTCTCTAACTGCCACCAAAAGAGTTGTCATCCAACAATGCAGCACAGTTTAAGCAATTCATATTCTGTAGTTACATTTTTACATTTTCTTTACAAATGTAACATTTATGTACATTATATATATATTTTTTCTATAGTTCATGTACTGAAACTCTATTGTTTTTACAGGGAAAATACTGAATTCATTTAATGAATATGAATCATTCCTTGTTAAAAAGTAATTCATATAAACAAATAACACGGTACCACTGCCTTTTGGCATCTCTTGTCAGAGTTCAAGTCCAGAAATGTTATATTAATTATAAGAAAAGGGAGTTTATCTAATATTACATTATGACATATCATCCCACATAACTACGTAAGTTTGCCGGCTTGCAATGAACAGAGCACTGTACTGCTGCACTACTGGATATGTGTGGAAACCAATTCCAAATATACTTCGCGAAACAGCATCATCCTTACCATTAATTTAGGATGAAGAAAATCTGTCAAGTTATTTCTTCCTCTTTACCTTTTGCCAAAGCCTCAGACCAGGTGCTATGCTACACATTGTCTCTTGTAACAACAAATGCCTACATTTCAAATTTCCTATGTGCTTCTCTGACAGATTACACTTTACCTAGGTTATAGACCTTTTTCTTCTTATTCAATTTTATTCCACTTCATTTACAAATCTGCTGCTGAACGTGAAGCAAAAATTCATAGTAAGAGAATGCGGCTTCTGTCCGGTCTTCAATCAGATGTTGAAAAAATTCTGTTTTGGCAGGACTCTCATCTCTGAAGAAGAAAAAGGGGTTTTTATCTATAATGCATACTATTAAAAAGAATACTTATACATCAAAAATAATCACTAATTCATAGGAACTTGAAAATGAATAGGGGATGTTAATCAAGTAATAGCATTCTACCACTAGAATATATTTTGATATTATTATTTAAAATTTGCTTTTGAAGACAATTTCACATAGATTGGACAGAATAAGACAATTTCATAATTAAGTTATAGAAGTACTTACTTTACCACGTGAAGAATTGGGTTTAATGGTCTGTTGTCTCTAAGCCAGGTTATAAAGGATCTAGCTCTTTCTGATGAAAGGGTGTCTAGCTCTGGAAGATGTGTCTGGTAAAAAATGTAATTTGGAGATTATTTCCTTTCTCATAGACTTAGGCAGTGTTAGGACTCAATCATGATTGCCACTATCACCAACCAACTGCCAGCACTCGATTCCCAGCCCAAACAGCAGCAACCAAACACATGAAATTTACACTGTTGATAAATCTATTTATGTTTTTCTAAGTCATAAGATATACTTAATGATAAGTATGTGACTGATATTTTACCTGAATATTATACTTTTTTCCAGACAAGTCAATAAAACATACACAATGACTAGTATTTCAAGTATATTGTTACACTTTGTATGTTTCTTCTAAAGGAAGTATTCAAGAGAAGGGGGCTACCACTAAGCTCCAATTTCACTTATAAACAACTATACATTATACCCTCTTCTAATAATAGGCATTCTTAGGGAATTTTATGTTTTCTTTAGTCCTTAAAATTTAAGGGCAAGGAATTTTAAAGAATAGTGTGAATGTGTAAATATATTTAAACACTATATGCAAGACTATTTTAGATACATAAAAAGTCTATTCTTTGCACATTATTCTCTCTTCAGGTTGTATTCTTTTTAACAGATGCATAGATATTACTTATTTAATATTACAAGTATATGTGTACATATAAATACTTCCATGAATATACCTATAGGATATATTCTTAGGAGTAAATAATTTACTGTTTTATACACTGTGTGATTTTAATTTGAACAGATATTGTCAAATGACCCTCCAAAAGACTGTGTAAATGTAGAGTCCAATCAATAGTATTTGACAGGCCTGTTGACCTATTCCCTCTGCATTACTGCCTGTTATCAAATTTAAAAAAATTTTACCAGCTGGCAAAAATCTGATAAATGAAAGAAATGCTACGCTGTTATTTTGTTTTCTTAATTACAAATGAAGTTAAACACTGTTTCATATGGCCACTACTATATCTTCTGCCCATGAATTACCTGTTCAAATCATTCCTCATTTTTCTTTTCTTATTTGAGGGAGTGCGGGTATCCTTTTCTTAAAGTTTGTAAAAGAACTTCTTATCCTAGAGAAATAAGCCCCTTTCCAGTCATATGAGTTACCGATAATCTGATTTGGTTGTCTTTTGGCTTTATTTATTTTACCAGATAGAAATGTTTTATTTTGATGCTCTCGGATTCTTTAACCTTTTCTACCACTGACTTACAAAGGCCCTACCCATTTTAATATAATAAATATTATTTTTCTAATATTCCATTTTTTCAGTGATTTGAAATGCAATCTTTACCGCATTCTATTTTTCACGAATTAGATCCATTTCTGTATTCTGTTCTGTTCCACTGATATGTTTATTGTGCCAGTATCACAGTGCATAGATACAGCTATAAAATAAAGTTTACTATTTTATTTAGCAGGACCTGTTTTTCACATGATTTCCCCATTGCTGATACTATTCTCTCTTTTCAAACTTTTCCTTATTATTCTCATTTGCTGAGTCTTAGAAATGAACTATGGGATTAATGTGTCAAATTAAAAAGAATAAATCAAACAGAAAATGTGGTAAGAATCACATTGACTTTATATTCATTTAGGAGAAAGGATATATTTACAATAAGGTAGGCCCTTTCCATTAAGTATAGAGAACTGCTTTCAGAATCGTATTTCTTTGGTACTAACACACAAACAGTAAACACCTACTGAAAAAATTATGTTTATTATCAGCAAAATAATTTCAATTAGAGAAGTTAAAGCTGTTGGAAAACAGTTGGGCAGTTGCTCAAAAAGTTAAACTTAGAGTTTACCATATGACCCAGCAATTCCACTCCTAGTTACATACCCAAGAAAGCTTGAAAACAGATGTTCACACAAACACTTCTACATGAACTGTTCATGGCAGCACTATTCACAACAGCCCCAGAGTAGAAATAACCCAAATGCCCATGAACAGATTACTGGATAAACAAAACGTGGTATATTCATACAATGGACTATTATTTAGTCATAAAAAAGAATGAACTACTGATACATACTACAACATGGATGAACCTTGAAAATACTGTGAGAAGTAAAAGAAGTCAAACACAAAAGGCTGCATACTGTGTGATTCCATACACTGTATATGAATTGTCCAGAACAGGCAAATCCGTAGAGATAGAAAGTAAACTAGTGGTTGCCAAGGGAAAACAGAAAGGAAGAACTGGGATTAGGAACCAAGATGGCGGAGTAGAAGGATGTGCTCTCACTCCTTCTTGCGAGAACACCAGAATGACAACTAGCTGCTGCAAAATCATTGACAGGAAGACACTGGAACTCACCAAAAAAGATACCCCACATCCAAAGACAAAGGAGACGCCACAATGAGATGGTAGGAGGGGCGCAAGCACAATAAAATCAAAGCCCATAATTGCTGGGTGGGTGACTCACAGACTGGAGAACACTCATACCACAAAAGTCCACCCTCTGGAGTGAAGGCTCTGAGCCCCACGTCAGGCTTCCCAACCTGGGGGTCCGGCAACGGGAGGAGAAATTCCTAGAGAATCAGACTTTGAAGTCTAGTGGGATTTGATTGCAGGACTTCAACAGGACTGCGGGAAACAGACACCACTCTTGGAGGGCACACACAAAATACTGTGCGCATCAGGACCCAGGGGAAGGAGCAGTGACCCCAGGGGAGACTGAACCAGACCTACCTGCTAGTGTTGGAGGGTCTCCTGCAGAGGCGGGGTGTGGCTGTGGCTAACCGTGGAGACAAGGACACTGGCAGCAGAAGTTCTGGGAAGTACTCCTTGGCGTGAGCCCTCCCAGAGGCTGCCATTAGCCCCACCAAAGAGCCCAGGTAGGCTCCAGTGTTGGGTTGCCCCAGGCCGAACAACCAACAGTGAGGGAACCCAGCCCCACCCATCATCAGGCAAGCAGATTAAAGTTTTACTGAGCTCTGCCCACCAGAGCAACAGTCAGCTCTACCCACCACCAGTCCCTCCCATCAGGAAACTTGCACAAGCCTCTTAGATAGCCTCATCCACCACAGGGCAAAGAGCAGAAGCAAGAAGAACGACAATTCTGCAGCCTGTGGAACAAAAACCACATTCACAGAAAGACAGACAAGATGAAAAGGCAGAGGGCTATGTACCACATGAAGGAACAAGAAAAAAATACAGAAAAACAACTAAATGAAGTGGAGATAGGCAAAATTCCAGAAAAAGAATTCAGAATAATGATAATGAAGATGATCCAGGACCTCAGAAAAAGAATGGAGGCAAAGGTCGAGAAGATGCAAGAAATGTTTAACAAGAAAAGAACGGAGGCAAAGATCGAGAAGATGCAAGACATGTTTAACAAAGACCTAGAAGAATTAAAGAACAAACGAACAGAGATGAACAATACAATAACTGAAAGGAAAACTACACTAGAAGGAATCAATAGCAGAAAAACTGAGGCAGAAGAACGGATAAGTGACCTGGAAGACAGAATGGTGGAATTCACTGCTGCGGAACAGAATAAAGAAAAATGAATGAAAAGAAATGAAAACAGCCTAAGAGACCTCTGGGACAAAATTAAGCCCAACAACATTCGCATTATAGGGGTCCCAGAAGGAGAAGAGACAGAGAAAGGAACCGAGAAAATATCTGAAGAGATTGTAGTCGAAAACTTCCCTAACATGGGAAAGGAAACAGCCACCCAAGTCCAGGAAGCACAGAGAGTCCCATACAGGATAAACCCAAGGAGAAGCACACCGAGACACATAGTAATCAACTTGGCAAAAATTAAAGACACAGAAAAATTACTGAAAGCAGCAAGGGAAAAACGACAAATAACATACAAGGGAAATCCCATAAGGTAAACAGCCGATTTCTCAGCACAAACTCTACAAGCAAGAATGGAGTGGCATGATATACTTAAAGTGATGCAAAGGAAGAAACTACAACCAAGATTACTCTACCCAGCAAGGATCTCATTCAGATTCGATGGAGAAATCAAAAGATTTACAGACAAGAAAAGCTAAGAAAATTCAGCACCACCAAACCAGCTCTACAACAAATGCTAAAGGAACTTCTCTAAGTGGGAGACACAGAGAAGAAAGGACCTACAAAAACAAACCCAAAACAAGTAAGAAAATGGTCATAGGAACACACACATCAATAATTACCTTAAACATGAATGGATTAAATGTTCCAACCAAAAGACACAGGGTTGCTGAATGGATACAAAAATAATCTATATGCTGTCTACAAGAGACCCACTTCAGATCTAGGGACACATACAGACTGAAAGTGAGGGGATGGAAAAAGATATTCCATGCAAATGGAAATCAAAAGAAAGCTGGAGTAGCAATACTCATATCAGATAAAATAGACTTTAAAATAAAGAATGTTACAAGACACAAGGAAGGACACTACATAATGATCAAGGGATCAATCCAAGAAGAAGATATAACAATTGTAAATATATATGCACCCAACACAGAAGCACCTCAATACATAAGGAAACTGCTAACAGTTATAAAAGAGGAAATTGACAGTAACACAATAATAGTGGGGGACTTTAACACTTCACTTACACCAATGGATAGATCATCCAAAATGAAAATAAATAAGGAAACAGAAGCTTTAAATGACACAATAGACCAGATAGATTTAATTGATATTTATAGGACATTCCATCCAAAAAGAGCAGATTACACTTTCTTCTCAAGTGTGCACAGAACATTCTCCAGGATAGATCACATCTTGGGTTACAAATCAAGCCACAGTAAATTTAAGAAAATTGAAATCATATCAGGCATCTTTTCTGACCACAACGCTATGAGACTAGAAATGAATTACAGGGAAAAAAAACGTAAAAAAACAAACACATGGAGGCTAAACAATACGTTACTAAATAACCAGGAGATCACTGAAGAAATCAAAGAGGAAATCAAAAAATACCTAGAGACAAATGACAATGAAAACATGATGATCCAAAACCTATGGGATGCAGCAAAAGCAGTTCTAAGAGGGAAGTTTACAGCTATTCAAGCCTACCTCAAGAAACAAGAAAAATCTCAAATAAACAATCTAACCTTGCACCTAAAGGAACTAGAGAAAGAAGAACAAACAAAACCCAAAGTTAGCAGAAGGAAAGAAATCATAAAGATCAGAGCAGAAATAAATGAAATAGAAACAAAGAAAACAATAGCAAAGATCAATAAAACTAAAAGCTGGTTCTTTGAGAAGATAAACAAAATTGATAAACCATTAGCCAGATTCATCAAGAAAAAGAGGGAGAGGACTCAAATCAATAAAATTAGAAATGAAAAAGGAGAAGTTACAACAGACACCGCAGAAATACAAAGCATCCTAAGAGACTACGAAAAGCAATTCCATGCCAATAAAATGGACAACCTGGAAGAAATGGACAAATTCTTAGAAAGGTATAACCTTCCAAGACTGAACCAGGAAGAAATAGAAAATATGAACACACCAATCACAAGTAATGAAACTGAAACTGTCATTAAGAATCTTCTAACAAACAGAAGTCCAGGACCAGATGGCTTCACAGGTAAATTCTATCAAACACTTAGAGAAGAGCTAACACCTATCCTTCTCAAACTCTTCCAAAAAATTCCAGAGGAAGGAACACTCCCAAACTCATTCTATGCGGCTACCATCACCCTGATACCAAAAGTAGACAAAGATACTACAAAAAAAGAAAATTACAGACCAGTATCACTGATGATTATAGATGCAAAAATCCTCAACAAAAACCTAGCAACAGAATCCAACAACACATTAAAAGGACCATACACCATGATCAAGTAGGATTTATTCCAGGGATGCAAGGATTCTTCTATATACATAAATCAATCAATGTGATACACCATATTAACAAATTGAAGAATAAAAACCATATGATCATCTCAATAGATGTAGAAAAAGCTTTCGACACAATTCAACACACATTTATGATAAAAACTCTTCAGAAAGTGGGCAGAGAGGGAACCTACCTCAACATAATAAAGGCCATATATGACAAACCCACAGCAAACATCATTCTCAATGGTGAAAAACTGAAAGCATTTCCTCTAAGATCAGGAAAAAGACAAGGATGTCCACTCTCACCACTAGTATTCAACACAGTTTTGGAAGTCCTAGCCACGGTGATCAGAGAAGAAAAAGAAATAAAAGGAATACAAATTGGAAAAGAAGAAGTAAAACTGTCACTGTTTGCAGATGACATGATACTATACATAGAGAATCCTAAAGATGCCACCAGAAAACTACGAGAGCTAATCAACGAAACTGGTAAAGTTTCAGGATACAAGATTAATGCACAGAAATCTCTTGCATTCCTATACACTAATGATGAAAAATCTGAAAGAGAAATTAAGAAACACTCTCATTTATCATTGCAACAAAAAGAATAAAATACCTAGGAATAAACCTACCTAGGGAGACAAAAGACCTCTATGCAGAAAACTATAAGACACTGATGAAAGAAATTAAAGATGATACCAACAGATGGAGAGATATACCATGTTCTTGGATTGGAAGAATCAACACTGTGAAAATGACTATATGACCCAAAGCAATCTACAGATTCAATAAAATCGCTATCAAATTACCAATGGCATTTTTTTACAGCACTAGAACAAAAAATCTTAAAATCTGTATGGAGACACAAAAGACCCCAAATAGCCAAAGCAGTCTTGAGGGAAAAAAACGGAGCTGGAGGAATCAGGCTCCCTGACTTCAGACTATACTACAAAGCTACAGTTATCAAGACAATATGGTACTGGCACAAAAAGAGAAACATAGATCAATGGAACAAGACAGAAAGCCCAGAGAGAAACCCATGCTCCTATGGACGACTAATCTATGACAAAGGAGGCAAGGATATACAATGGAGAAAAGACAGTCTCTTCAATTAGTGGTGCTGGGAAAACTGAACAGCTACATGTAAAAGAATGAAATTAGAACACTCCCTAACACCATACACAAAAATACCCTCAAAATGGATTAGGGACTTAAATGTAAGACCGGACACTATAAAACTCTTAGAGGAAAACATAGGAAGAACACTCTTTGACATAAATCACTGCAAGATTTTTTTTGATCCACCTCCTAGAGTAATGGAAATAAAAACAAAAATACACAAATGGCACCTAATGAAACTTAAAAGCTTTTGCACAGCAACGGAAACCATAAACAAGATGAAAAGACTACCCTTAGGAGAAAATATGTGCAAACGAATCAACAAAGGATTAATCCCCCAAATATATAAACAGCTCATGTAGCTCAATATTAAAAAAAACAAACAACCTAATCCAAAAATGGACAGAAGAACTAAATAGACATTTCTCCAAAGAAGACATACAGATAGCCAAGAAGCACATGAAAAGCTGCTCAAGATCACTAATTATTAGAGAAATGCAAATCAAAACTACAATGAGGTATCACCTCACATCAGTTAGAATGGGCATCTTCAGAAAATCTACAAACAACAAATGCTGGAGAGGTTGTGGGGAAAAGGGAACCCTCTTGCACTGCTGGTGGGAATGTAAATTGATACAGCCACTATGGAGAACAGTATGGAGGTTCCTTAGAAATCTAAAAAGAGAATTACCATATGACCCAGCAATCCCACTACTGGGCATATACCCAGAGAAAACCATAATTCAAAAAGACACATGAACCCCAATGTTCACTGCAGCACTATTTACAATAGCCAGGTCATGGAAGAAACCTAAATGCCCATCAACAGACGAATGGATAAAGAAGATGTGGTACATATATACCATGGAATATTACTCAGTCATAAGAAGGAACGAAATTGGGTCATTTGTAGAGACGTGGATGGATCTAGAGACTGTCAAACAGAGTGAAGTAAGTCAGAAAGAGAAAAACAAATATCGTATATTAACGCATGAATGTGGAATCTAGAAAAATGGTACAGATGAACCGGTTTACAGGGCAGAAGTTGAGATACAGATGTAGAGAACAATCGTATGGACACCAAGTAGGGAAGTGGTGGGGGGGTGGTGGTGGTGGTGGTGGGATGAATTGGGCGATTGGGATTCACATGTATACACTGATGTGTATAAAACTGATGACTAATAAGAACCTGCTGTATAAAAAAATAAAATTAAAAAATTTTAAAAAAAAGGAATAACTGAGGGATATAGGTTTCTTTCTGAGGTGAATGCTCTGAAATTAGATACTGGAAATGGTTGTAAACATTGTGAATATACTAAAAACTAATGCACTGTACACTTTAAAATGGTTAAAATGTGACTCATGGGAATTTTATCTCACAAAAAAAGTTTTAAACAAGTACACAAAATCCACTGACCATTTTCTGTGGTATTGATGCAAAATTCGGATACCCGAGCACATCCTCTATAAAGTTACTGTCACAGCTTTTTCCAATCCAAATGTAAAAAACCTAAAAATAACAATAACAAAATATTAAAACTCCCTAATCAGAAACCCAGTATAGCTACTTTTCTCAAAATTATCAAGCATAAAAGAGGCAAAGTATACTAACGCACATCAAGTAGGAACAAACATGAAAGTAAAAAAGGAAACCTGTAACTGGCACATTTGGAATCTGCATTCAGGAATCTAGAGTGGTTCATATCTTCTCTGCTTAAATGTCAAGGCTTCTCATAAAATATATTTTACTGCTTTCCTTACCTTTTCCCCAACAGGAATGTAATGCTTCAACCAGGATAACTGACTTTCTCTATTTCCTACCCACTAGTTCCATCATTTCAATTACTGTCTCTGGACTTTAACTAATGCCTCCCACCCCTACCCTATTCCTGCCCCACCCCATACTGTGGCTATCAGAATCCCTTTCCTGCTCACAAGGCATCATTTATGAAGCCATCTTGCCCATTCTGACACCCTTCACCACCACCCTGTCCAATGACCTCTCCTGAACTCCTAATCATTAATGGCATTTCAGACAATGGATCAAGTTAAACTAGATAAATTCTTGAGGTCCCTTTGAATTTTATGATTCTTGATGGTAAAATCGTTGAAGACAGGAATTTATCTCTTTACTTCTCTTAAATAAATTGACCACCTGTGCCAGTTACCAATTTACTGCCTCTGAGTTCCTAATCCACCTTTCATTGCCTGATCTGTGATAACAGAGCTGGACCCTGTAAGTGTTTCTCCTTTTGCCAGCTGGAAGTGTTAAGCTTTTGTCAGTAGGGGGTGCTTACAGAGCCACAGTCCATAAGGAAAGCACCGTCTCGTGTCAGTTTCTCTGCAGACAATTTTTGAAGAGGTGGCTGAGGTACCACCCTGTCATTAGCGTGTATTGCACCCTGAAAAGAAAAAGATGGAATGTGAATGTACTTACATTTCTATTATTACCGGCTGGAAGCTAATGGCCTCTAGCTCTTTATGAAATACTGAAAAATGATACTTGAGAATTTTGTAGAATGCAAAAAATTACAGTTGACCTTTGAACAACATGGGTTTGAACTACATGGGCCCACCTATATGCAGTTCTTTTCATTAAATAAATACTACAGTACTACATGATCTGCAGTTGGTTGAATACGGAACAGAGGACACAGAGGACTGACTATAAAGTTACACACGGATTTTCAATTGCACAGGGGTTGGTGCCCCTAACCCCCTCGTTGTTCAAGGGTCAACTATATTGATAATACATTACCACCTTGGCTGTAGAATCAAGACGCTCAGATGTATTTAAATTATAAGATTCTTGAATGTATTCAAATTTAAAAGATAAAAACATGAATATGTAAAATGACCTGTCCATTTCCTTCCCTTCTGGGATCAGGATATGTTAAAAGTATGACTACTAAATCTGCTGCAAAGGACTTTTTTACATTCCTCTTGTAACAAAATACAGAGATGATTCCAAATAGCAGAGTTTTAACACAAGGAAGAAAAAAGACATTACATATTTGCATATTAAAAATACTGTTGGGGCTTCCCTGGAGGCGCAGTGGTTGAGAGTCCGCCTGCCGATGCAGGGGACACGGG
>NW_006790073.1:759648-762515 GCF_000442215.2 Lipotes vexillifer
AAAAAAAAAAAAAAAAAATACTGTTGGATACCAGATTTGGTTTACAATAATATAAGCAAAGTTTCACTCTGATCACATCAGAAACGGTCAATATCTTCAAAATATAGATGAAACTGCCCACTCTGTAGCATACCTTTGCAGTAAATGTAAGCAAACCCAAAGGTGAATTACTTCCCATATGAAACTATTTTTGAAAACTCTGTAACTATGACAGTATCTAATAGTCCTATTGCCCAATCAAATCCATAGTTAGTGTCCTTATTTAATGTATTATTACCACAGGGGAAAAACAGATGGAAGAAATTGTTAATAATACATTACTACCTTAGCTGTAGAATCAAGACACCCAAATAAATTTAAATTAAAAAATTTCAAACACATTGAAAAAAAAATCATACCTCATCTGTCAGTCTGTCTATCCTGTATAGGTTGGGATGAATCATTTTCATTAGATGAACAAGTGGCTGACACTTTATCTGACACATGGCATATACACGATCATCCAGGCGTGTGCTTGTACCAGTTCTAAATGCTTTCTACATGGAAAAATGATACACATTTTTCAGTAAAACATAAATATAGTGGACAAATATTAAAACAAATATATACCATCAGTCATGGAAAAAGCACAGCCTTCAAAGCAGACAGGGCTGGATTCAATTTTCATCTCTGACATTCAATCGGTAGGTATGTGAGCAAGTAACTCAGCTTCTCAAAGCTATACTGTCATCATAAGAAAAACAGGGAAAATAATACACACCTCTCTAGGCTGCCGTAAGGATTAAATAAGATGATGTATATATAACACCTTATTGTGGTGCCTAAGACTTGGGAAGATGTTCAATGAACAGTAGATCCTTTCCTTCAAGTCTCTTTCCAGGAGCACACACTACGAGTGCGCTACACGCACACCATTATTCAAGCTGCTCCCACATGTTACACTGAGAGCATATGGCTGTATGAGACTCATCATGTATTTGTATACCGTCATTCCCACTCACCTTTTCCTGTTCAAAACTTTTCCAATGCTAAGCTGCATAATTGGCTAATCAAATATTTAAAACCCCTCAGAAAACCTAGGTTTCATTTTTCACCTATGTATCAAGAATTTCAAAAGACTTTATTAAATCTAACAGTATATAGAGAACTACCTGTTTGAGAAGGGCCAAAACATAGAGAGGAAACAACTTGAGGGAGCTGGGTGCTACCAACCCAGAGTGCTGTAAATTTGAGACAGTTGAGCCGTATGCAGATAATGAATCCACCACAGCGTTCACTAAGGCATCTCTTGCATCTGATAGACTTGATGAAATTGATCGATCCACAGCTATAAAGCAACCAAAATGAAAAAGAATTTAATCATTAGATGCCAATGAATACTATGAGATACAGTTTACATGCAATATTTAAGAGAGCAACAAAAATTCCATTTTTAGGTTAGAAAAATACATTTCACTTGTTCCCTCAATTTAAAAGCATCTGGGCACTTCCCTAGCAGTCCAGTGGTTAAGACTTCCACTGCAGGGGGTGTGGGTTCAACCTCTGGCTGGGTAGCTAAGATCATGTATATGCCGTGCGGTGCAGCTATTAAAAAAAAACAAACAAACTGCTCATTAGACAATTTTGGAACTAAATCTGAAGAAATCTGACAATCAGAACAAATCTAGACTGTTTTGGACCTTTTTGTTTTAATCTTTTTAAGTCTAAAAACACTTAATTGCTATTGATATTAGAGAAGATGTACGATCCATCTACTTCTGAGAAAGCTCCGGGTATCTTTTCATTACTCAAACAGAAGTCACGTGTATAAAGCATCATTCTTTTCTGCATAAACAATGCAAGTTCTGCAATCTGAATTATCCCTTAAGATCCTCTAATACCTTCTCTGTCAAAGCATTCCTTGGTCAACAAAAAAAGAGGGCAAACTAAACACAGGTTCCCTAAATATAGACAATGAAGAGCCAGATATCAGTGTGGAACTTATTTTCCTCCAGGTACATATTTTAGTAAAACAGAGATACAAATGCCCAAATATTAAAAATAAAACAATTATTGAAAAACAGTTATAGTATAATTAATTTGAAATATAGGATAAAAATGATAATTAAAATATTGGGATCCTTAGTAAATGTTATTAAACTTTTTCCCAAAATGAGTAATAATGTTTTTCTTTCTCCAGGACTACATGGAAAATAATAAGGTTCATTTTACCTTCATTAAAAACAAAACACTGTGTTATACTAATTCTCCAAAGGAGTTTTTTAAACTTACATATAGTAAAATTTACTTTTCAGAGTGTCATATATGTATGTCAAATGCATAGCCATGTAATCACTGCCACAATCAAGATCCATCATTCTAAAAGTATCCCCTGCGGCTGCCCCTTTGTAGTGAAATCCTCTCCCTGCTACCAACCCTGATAATCACTATCTATTCTTCATTCCTATAATTCTCACTTTTCCAGAATGTCATATAAATGGAATCATATGTATGTAGTCTTTTGAGTCTAGCTTCTTTCACTTAGCATAATGCCTTTGAGAGTCATGCCCATTCACATATCAACAGTTCATTCCTTTTTATTGCCGAGTTATATTCCATTATACGGATGTACCATAATTTGTTCACGCGTTCACCATTTGAAAAACATTTGAGTTGTTACCAGTTATTAGTGATTATGAATCCCACACATCATTTTTAAACTAAAGAATTAATAAGAAATATAAGAACAGTCCAATTCACACTGTTGCAAATGAAAATGTAAAACATATACTTTTTTTTTTTTTTTTTGCATTATGCAGGCCTCACACTGTTGTGGCCTCTCCCGTTGCGGAGCACAGGCTCTGGACGTGCAGGCTCAGCGGCCATGG
>NW_006790074.1:0-25570 GCF_000442215.2 Lipotes vexillifer
CAGAGGCACAGCACTGACTCCTGGCTGGAGCACCAAGAGCCTTTCATCAACACAGCTCAGAATCAAAGGAAGAAAAAGTAGAAAGAAAGAAAGATAGAGGATAAAATAAAATAAAATAAGATAAAATAAAGTTATTAAAATAAAAAATAGTTATTAAGAAAAAAATTTAAAAAACAACAAAGTGGACGGACAGAACCCTAGGGCAAATGGTGAAAGCAAAGCTATACAGACAAAATCTCACACAGAAGCATACACATACACACTCACAAAAAGAGGAAAAGGGGAAAAAATAATATATCTCACTCTCAAAGTCCACCTCCTCAATTTCGGATGATTCATTGTCTATTCAGGTATTCAACAGATGCAGGTTATATCAAGTTGATTGTGGAGATTTAACCCACTGCATTTGAGGCTGCTGCGAGAAATTTCCGTTTCTCTTTGTTCGCACAGCTCCTTTGGTTCAGCTTTGGATTTGGCTCTGCCTCTGCGTGTAGGTCCCCTGAGGTCGTCTATTCTTCACTCAGGCAGGACGGAATTAAGGGAGTAGCTCATTCGGGGGCTGTGGCTCACTCAGGCCGGGGGGAGGGAGGGGCACGGCGTGCGGTGCAAGCCTGCGGTGGCAGAGGCCAGCGTGATGTTGCACCAGCCTGAGGCGCGCCGTGCGTTCTCCCGGGGAAGTTGTCCCTGGATTACGAGACCCTGGCAGTGACGTCAGCAGTAGCCTTAGCGTCTCATGACTGTGGGGTCTGCGCTGTTAGCCGTGGCTCGCGCCCGTCTATGGAGCTGCTTTAAGCAGCGCTCTTAATCCCCTCTCCTCGTCCACCAGGAAACAAAGAGGTAAGAAAGCGTCTCTTGTCTCCTCACCAGCTCCAGACGTTTCCGCGGACTCCCTACCGGGTATCCGTGGTGCACTAACCCCCTACAGGCTGTGTTCACGCCGCCAGTCTTCTCCCTGCGATCCGAACGAAGCCCGAGCCTCAGCTCCCAGCCCCCGCCGCCCCGGTCGTTGAGCAGACAAGCCTCTCAGGGCGGTGAGTGCCGGTCGGCACCGATTCTCTGTGCGGGAATCTCCCCGCTTTGCCCTCCGCACCCGTTGCTGTGCTCTCCTCCGCCACTCGCAGTCTCCGCCCATGAAGGGGCTTCCAAGTGTGTGGAAACCTTTCCTCCTTCATGGCTCCCTCCCACTGGTGCAGGTCCTGGCCCTATTCTTTTGTCTCTGTTTATTCTCTTTACTTTTGCCCTACCCAGGTACGTGGGGAATTCGTTGCCTATTGGGAGGTCTGAGGTCTTCTGCCAGCGTTCAGTGGGTATTTTGTAGGAGCAGTTCCACAAGTAGATGTATTTCGGATGTATCTGTGGGCAGGAAGGTGATTTCCACGTCTTATGCTTCCGCTATTTTCCTCAACTCCTCTATGTGGGGCCTTATGTGTGAGGTGGTTCCTGCTTGGTTAATCATCCCCTTTGTGATGTGGGCCCTTTGGTTTGAAGTGGTTCCTGCTTGGTTCCTCATCCCCTTTGTGATGGGGGCTTTTGGTGTGAGGTGGTTCCTGTTGCGTTCCTCATCCACTTTTTGTTGTGGATCCTTTGTTGTGAGGTGTTTCCTGCTCGGTGCCTTATCCCCTTCTTAATGTGGTGCTTTGTGGTCTGTTGTTTCCTGCTGGGTTCCTCATCCCCTTTGCGATGTGCGCTTTTGGTGCGAGGTTGTTCCTGCTCGTTTCCTGATTCCGTATGAAATGTGGGCTTTTGGTGTGAGGTGGTTTCTGCTTGGAAACTCATCCGCTTTGCGATGTTGGCCCTTTGGTGTGAGGTGGCTCCTGCTGGGTTCCTCATCGCCTATGCGATGTGGGCTTTTGCTGTGAAGGGTTCCTACTGGGTTCCTCATCACCCTTGTTAATCGGGCCCTTTTGTGTGAGGTGGTTCCTACTGGGTTACTCATGCCCTTTGTAATGTTGGCCTTTGCTGTGAGGTGGTTCCTGCTGGGTTCCTAATCCACTTTATGTTGTGGGCTTTTGTCATGAGGTGGTTCCTGCTTGGTTCCTCATTCCTTTTTTGATGGGGGCCCTTTGGTGTGAGGTGGTTTCTGCTTTGTTTCTCATCCCCTCTGTGATGTCGGCCCTATGGTGTGAGGTGTTTACTGCTTGGTTCCTCATCCACTTTGTGATCAGTGTTCTTTGGTGTGAGCTGGCTCTTGCTGGCTTCCTAATTCTCTACACGATGTGGGCTTTTGGTGCGAGGTGGTTCCTCCTGGGTTCCTCATCCCCTATGTGATGTGGTCTTTTAGTGTCAGGTGGTTCCCGCTTGGTTCCTCATCCCCTTTGTGATGTGGGCCATTGGGTGTGAAGTGGATCATGCTAGGGTCCTCATGCCCTTTGCGATGTGGGCTTTTGTTGTGATTTGATTTCTGCTGGTTTCCTCATATCCTTGGTCCCTCATCCCCTTTGTGATGTGGGCCATTGGGTTTGAAGTGGATCCAGCTGGGTCTTCATCCCATTTGCGATGGGATCTCCTGCTTGTTTCTTGATTCCCTATGTAATGTGGGCTTTTGGTGGGAGGTGGTTTCTGCTTTGTTCCTCATCCCCTTTGCGGTGTGCCCTTTGGTGTGAGGTGGCTCCTGCTGGGATCCTCATCACCTTTGTGATGTGGGCTTTTGGTGTGAGGTGGTTTCTGCTGTGTTCCTCATCACATATGTGATGTGGGCCCTTTAGTGTGAGGTGTTTCCTGATGGGTTCCTCATCCCCTTTGTGATGTGGAGCCTTGGTTGTGAAGGGGTTCCTGCTGGGTTCCTCATTACCTTTGTGATGTGCAGTTTTGTTTTGAGGTGGATCCTAATGGGATCCTCATCCCCTCTGTGATGTGGACCCATTCATGTGAGCTTGTTCTTGCTGGGTTCTTCATCCTCTTTGTGGTGAGGGTCATTTGGTGTGAGGTGGTTTCTGCTGTTTTCCTCGTTCCCTATGTGATGTGGGCTTTTGGTGCGAGAAGGTTCCTGCTGGGTTCTTCATCCCCTCTGTGATGTAGGCACTTTGGTGTGAGGTGGTTCCTGCTTGGTTCCTCATCCCCTTAGTGATGTGTGACTTTTGGTGTCAGGTTATTCCTTCTTGGTTCTTTATGACCTTTGTGATATGGGCCCTTGGTTGTCGAGTGGTTCCTGATGGGTTCTTCATCCCCTTTGCGATGTGGGCCCTTTGGTGTGAGGTGGTTCCTTCTTGGTTCCTCATCCCCGTTGTTAATCAGGCCCTTTTGTGTGAGGTGGTTCCTACTGGGTTACTCATCCCCTTTGTAATGTTGGCCTTTGGTGTGAGGTGGTTCCTGCTGGGTTCCTAATTCACTTTATGTTGTGAGCTTTTGTCATGAGGTGGTTACTGCTTGCTTCCTCATCTGCTTTGCGATGTGGGCTTTTGGTGTGAGCTGGCTCCTGCTGGGCTCCCAATCCACTTTGCGATCAGTATTCTTTGGTGTATGGTGGTCCTGCTGTTTTCCTTATTCTCTGTGCAATGTGGGCTTTTGGTGCAAGGTGGTTCCTGCTGGGTCCTTCATCCCCTTTGTGATGTGGTCTTTTAGTGTCAGGTGGTTTCCACTTGGTTCCTCATCCCCTTTGTGATGTGGGCCATTGAGTGTGAAGTGGATCTTGCTGGGCTCCTCATGTTCTTTGCGATCTGGGCCATTTGGTGTGAAGTGGCTGCTGCTGGTTTCCTCATCCCTTTTGTGATGTGGCTTGTGTTGTGATTTGGTTTCTGCTGGTTTCCTCATACCCTATGTGATGTCATCTTTTGTTTTGAAGTGGTTCCACCTTGGTCTCTCATCCCCGTGGTGATGTAGGCTTTTGTTGTGCGGTTGTTCCTGCTTAGTTGCTCATCCCCTTTGTGATGTGGGTCCTTTGGTGTGAGGTGGTTCCTACTTGGCTCCTCATCCCGTTTCTGATGTGAGGCTTTGGGTTAAGTGGTTCCTGCTGGTTTCCTTATTCCGTTTGCTATGTGTGCTTTTGGTGTGAAGTTGTTCCCGTTGGGTTCCTCATCCCCTTAGTGATGTAGACCCTTTGGTGTGAGATGATTCTTGCTCGCTTCCTCATCTCCTTTGTTATATGGGCCCGTTGGTGTGAGAGCTTGCTGATGGGTTCCTCATCCCCTCGGTTGTCGGCCCTTTGGTGTGAGGTGTTTTCAGCTTGGTTCCTCATCCCCTTTGCGATGTGGGCCCTTTGGTGTGAGGTGGTTCCTTCTTGGTTCCTCATCCCCCTTGTTAATTGGGCCCTTTTGTGTGAGGTGGTTCCTACTGGGTTACTCATCCCCTTTGTAATGTTGGCTTTTCTTGTGAGGTGGTTCCTGCTGGGTTCCTAATCCACTTTATGTTGTGGGCTTTTGTCATGAGGTGGTTCCTGCTTGGTTCCTCATCCCCTTTTTGATGTGGGTCCTTTGGTGTGAGGTGGTTCCTACTTGGTTCCTCATCCCGTTTTCGATGTGGGGCTTTGGGTTAAGTGGTTCCTGCTGGTTTCCTCATTCCATTTGCAATGTGGGCTTTTGGTGTGAAGTTGTTCCTGCTGGGTTCCTCATCCCCTTAGTGATGTGGACCCTTTGGTGTGAGATGATTCTTGCTGGCTTCCTCATCCCCTTTGTTATATGGACCCGTTGGTGTGAGAGCTTGCTGATGGGCTCCTCATCCCCTTTGTGATGTGGGCTTTTGGTGCAAGAAGGTTCCTGCTGGGTTCCTCTTTTCCTTTGTGATGTGTGGTTTTGTTGTGAGGTGGATCCTAATGGGATCCTTGTCCCCTTTGTGATGTGGACCCATTCATGGGAGCTTGTTCTTGCTGGGTTCCTCATCCCCTTTGTGGTGAGGGTCCTTTGGTGTGAGGTGGTTCCTGCTGCTTTCCTCATTTCCTATGTGATATGGGCTTTCGGTGCGAGAACATTCCTGCTTGGTTCCTCATCCCCTTTGTGATGTGGGACCTTTGCTGTGAAGTTGTTCCTGCCAGCTTCCTCATCCTCTTTACGATGTGGGCCCTTTGTTGTGAGGTGGTTCCTGATGGGTTCCTCATCCCCTTAGTGATGTTTGATCTTTCGTGTCCGGTTATTCCTTCTTGATTCCTCATCCCCTTTGTGATGTGGGTCCTTGGCGTGAAGTGGTTCCTGCTGGGTTCCTCATCCCCTTTGCGTTGTGGGCCCTGTGGTTGAGGTGGTTGCTTGTTGGGTCCTCATCCCCCTTGTTTATTGGGCCCTTTTGTGTGAGGTGGTTCCTACTGCTTCCTAATCCACTTTATGTTGTGGGCTTTTGTCATGAGGTGGTTCCTGCTTGGTTCCTCATCCCTTTTTTGATGGGGACCCTTTGGTGTGAGGGGGGTTCTGCTTTGTTTCTCATCCCCTCTGTGATGTCAGTCCTTTGGTGTGAGGGGGGTTCTGCTTTGTTTCTCATCCCCTCTGTGATGTCAGTCCTTTGGTGTGAGGGGGGTTCTGCTTTGTTTCTCATCCCCTCTGTGATGTCAGTCCTTTGGTGTGAGGTGGTTCCTGCTTGGTTCCTCATCCCTTTTTTGATGGGGACCCTTTGGTGTGAGGTGGTTTCTGCTTTGTTTCTCATCCCCTCTGTGATGTCAGTCCTTTGGTGTGAGGTTTTTACTGCATGGTTCCTCATCCCGTTTGAGATGTGGGCTTTTGGTGTGAGCTGGCTCCTGCTGGGTTCCTCATCCACTTTGTGATCAGTGTTCTTTGGTGTGAGGAGGTCCTGCTGGTTTCCTCATTCTCTGTGCGATGTGGGCTTTTGGTGTGAAGTGGTTCCTGGTGGGTTCCTCATCCCCTATGTCATGTGGGCTTTTAGTGTCAGATGGTTCCCGCTTGGTTCCTCATCCCCTTTGTGATGTGCGCCATTTGGTGTGAAGTGGATCTTGCTGGGGTCCTCGTGCCCTTGGCGATCTGGGCCCTTTGGTGTGAGGTGGCTCCTGCTGGGATCCTCATCCCTTTTGTGATGTGGGCTTTTGTTGTGATTTGGTTTCTGCTGGTTACCTCATACCCTTTGTTTTGAAGTGGTTCCACCTTAGTTCCTTATCCCCTTTGTGATGTGGGCCATTGGGTTTGACGTGGATCCACCTGGGTTCCTCATCCCATTTGCGATGTGCGCTTTTGGTGTGAGGTGGTTCCTGCTCGTTTCCTGATACTCTATGTAATGTGGGCTTGTGGTGTGAGGTGGCTCCTGCTGGGTTCCTCATCGCCTTTGTTATGTGAGCTTTTGATGTGAGGTGGTTCCTGCTGTGTTCCTCATCCCATATGTGATGTGGGCCCTTTGGTGTGAGGTGGTTTCTGCTGGATTCCTCATCCCGTTTTTAATGTGGACCCTTCAATGTGAAGTGGTTCTTGCTGGGTACCTCATCCACCTTGTGATATGGGCTTTTAGTGTGAGGTGGTTCCTTGTTGTTCCTCATCCCCTTTGTGATGTGGGTTCTTTGGTGTAAGGTGGTTCCAGCTAGGTGCCCACATCCCCTTTGTAATGTGGGCCTTGGGGTGAAATGCTTACTGCTGGGTTCCTCATCCCCGTGGTGATGTAGGCTTTTGTTGTGCGATCGTTCCTGCATAGGTGCTTATCCCCTTTTTGTTGTGAGTCCTTTGGTGTGAGGTGGTTCCTACTTGGTTCCTCATCACGTTTCCGATGTGGGGCTTTGGGTTAAGTTGTTCCTGCTCGTTTCTTCTTTCCATTTGCGATGTGGGCTTTTGGTGTGAAGTTGTTCCTGCTGGGTTGCTCATCCACTTAGTGATGTGGACCCTTTGATGTGAGGTGGTTCTTGCTGGCTTCATCATCCCCTTTGTTATATGGGACCGTGGGTGTGAGAGCTTGCTGATGGGCTCCTCATCCCCTTTGCGATGTGGGTTTTTGGTGTGAGGTGGTTCCTGATGGTCGTTCTTCCTCTTTCTGATGTGTATCCTTTGGTGTGAGGTGTTTCCTGCTGGGTTCCTCACCCACTTTGTCATGTGGATCTTTGGGTGTGAAGTGGTTCCTGCTGGGTTCCTCATTCCCTTTGTGATGTGCGGTTTTGTTGTGAGGTGGATCCTAATGGGATCCTCATCCCCTTTGTGATGTGGACCCATTCGTGTGAGCTTGTTTTTGCTGGGTTCCTAATCCCCTTGGTGGTGAGGGTCCTTTGGTGTGAGGTGGTTATTTCTGGCTTTCTCATCTCCTTTGTTATATGGGCCCGTTGGTGTGAGGGCTTGCTGATGGGCTCCTCCTCCCCTTTGTGATGTGGGCCCTTTGGTGTGAGGTGGTTCCTTCTTGGTTCCTCATCCCTCTAGTTAATCGGGCCCTTTTGTGTGAGGTGGTTCCTGCTGGGTTCCTCATCCTCTTTGCGATGTGGGCCCTTTGGTGTGAGGTGGTTCCTTCTTGGTTCCTCATCCCCCTTGTTAATCGGGCCCTTTTGTGTGAGGTGGTTCCTACTGGGTTACAAATCCCCTGTGTAATGTTTGCCTTTGGTGTGAGGTGGTTCCTGCTGGGTCCTAATCCACTTTATGTTGTGGGCTTTTGTCATGAGGTGGTTCCTGCTTGGTTCTTCATCCCTTTTTTGATGGGGACCCTTTGGTGTGAGGTGGTTTCTGCTTTGTTTCTCATCCCTTCTGTGATGTCAGCCCTTTGGTGTGAGGTTTTTACTGCATGGTTCCTCATCCCGATTGAGATGTGGGCTTTTGATGTGAGCTGGCTCCTGCTGGGTTCCTCATCCACTTTGTGATCAGTGTTCTTTGGTGTGAGGAGGTCCTGCTGGTTTCCTCATTCTCTATGCGATGTGGGCTTTTGGTGCGAAGTGGTTCCTGGTGGGTTCATCATCCCCTATGTCATGTGGGCTTTTAGTGTCAGGTGGTTCCCGCTTGGTTCCTCATCCCGTTTGTGATGTGAGCCATTAGGTGCGAAGTGGAACTTGCTGGGGTCTTCATGCCCTTTGAGATCCGGGCCCTTTGGTGTGAGGTGGCTACTGCTGAGTTCCTCATCCCTTTTTTGATGTGGGCTTTTGTTGTGATTTGGTTTCTGCTGGTTTCCTCATACCCTATGTGATGCCATCTTTTGTTTTGAATTGGTTCCACCTTGGTCTCTCATCCCCCTTGTGATGTGGGCCATTGGGTTTGAAGTGGATCCAGCTGGGTTCCTCATCCCATTTTTGATGGTGCTTTTGGTGTGAGGTGGTTCCTGTTCGTTTCCTGATTCCCTATGTAATGTGGGCTTTTGGTGTGAGGTGTTTTCTGCTTTGTTCCTCATCCCCTTTGTGATTTGGGCCCTTTGGTGTGAGTTGGCTCCTGCTCAGTTCCTCATCGCCTTTGTGATGTGGGCCCTTTGATGTGAGGTGGTTTCTGCTCGTTTCCTCATCCCGTTTTTAATGTGGACCCTTCGATGTGAAGTGGTTCGTGCTGGGTTCCTCATCCCCTTTGTAATGTGGGCGTTTGGTGTTAGGTGGTTCTTGCTGGGTTCCTCATCCACCTTGTGATATGGGCTTTTAGTGTGAGGTGGTTCCTTGTTTCCTCATCCCCTTTGTGATGTGAGTTCTTTGGTGTAAGGTGGTTCTGGCTGGGTGTCACATCCCCTTTGTAATGTGGGCCTTTGGGGTGAGGTGGTTCCTGCTTGGTTCCTCATCCCTGTGGTGATGTAGGCTTTTGTTGTGCGGTTGTTCCTGCTTAGTTGCTCATCCCCTTTGTGATGTGGGTCCTTTGGTGTGAGGTGGTTCCTACTTGGCTCCTCATCCCGTTTCTGATGTGAGGCTTTGGGTTAAGTGGTTCCTGCTGGTTTCCTTATTCCGTTTGCTATGTGTGCTTTTGGTGTGAAGTTGTTCCCGTTGGGTTCCTCATCCCCTTAGTGATGTAGACCCTTTGGTGTGAGATGATTCTTGCTCGCTTCCTCATCTCCTTTGTTATATGGGCCCGTTGGTGTGAGAGCTTGCTGATGGGTTCCTCATCCCCTCGGTTGTCGGCCCTTTGGTGTGAGGTGTTTTCAGCTTGGTTCCTCATCCCCTTTGCGATGTGGGCCCTTTGGTGTGAGGTGGTTCCTTCTTGGTTCCTCATCCCCCTTGTTAATTGGGCCCTTTTGTGTGAGGTGGTTCCTACTGGGTTACTCATACCCTTTTGAATGTTGGCTTTTGTTGTGAGGTGGTTCCTGCTGGGTTCCTAATCCACTTTATGTTGTGGGCTTTTGTCATGAGGTGGTTCCTGCTTGGTTCCTCATCCCTTTTTTGATGGGGGCCCTTTGGTATGAGGTTGTTGCTGTTTTGTTTCTCATCCCCTCTTTGATGTCATCCCTTTGGTGTGAAGTATTTACTGCCTTGGTTTCTCATCCTGTTTGTGATGCGGGCTTTTGGTGTGAGCTGGCTCCTGCTGGGTTCCTCATCCACTTTGGGATCAGTGTTCTTTGGTGTGAGGTGGTCCTGCTGGTTTCCTCATTCTCTATGCCATGTGGGCTTTTGGTGCCATGTGGTTCCTGCTGGGTCCTTCATCCCCTTTGTGATGTGGGCTTTTAGTGTCAGGTGCTTCCCGTTTGGTTCCTCATCCCTTTGTGATGTGGGCCATTGGGTGTGAAGTGGATCTTGCTGGGGTCCTCAGTCCCTTTGCAATGTGGGCCCTTTGGTGTGAGGTGGATCCTCCTGGGATCCTCATCCTTTTTGTGATGTGGCCTTTTTTTGTGATTTGGTTTCTGCTGGTTTCCTCATACCCTATATGATGTCATCTTTTGTTTTGAAGTGGTTCCACCTTGGTTCCTCATCCCCTTTGTGATGTGGGCCATTGGGTTTGAACTGGATCCAGCTGGGTTGCTCATCCCATTTGCCATGTGTGCTTTTGGTGTGAGGTTGTACCTGCTCGTTTCCTGATTCCTATGTAATGTGGGCTTGTGGTGTGAGGTGGTTTCTCCTTTGTTCCTCATCCCCTTTGCGATGTGGGCCCTTTGGTGTGAGGTGGCTCCTGGTGGGTTCCTCATCGCCTTTGTGATGTGGGCTTTTGGTGTGAGGTGGTTCCTGGTGTGTTCTTCATCCCATATGTGATGTGGGCCCTTTGGTGTGTGGTGGTTCCTGCTTGGTTCCTCATCCCCTATGTGATGTGGGACCTTTGTTGTGCAGTGGTTCCTGCCAGGTTATTCATCCCCTTTACGATGTAGGCCCTTTGTTGTGAGGTGGTTCCTGATGGGTTCGTCATCCCCTTAGTGATGTGTGTTTTATGGTGTCAGATTATTCCTTCTTGGTTCCTCATCCCCTTTGTGATGTGGGCCCTTTGTTGTGCAGTGGTTCCTGCTGGGCTCCTCATCCACTTTGTGATGTGGGGCTTTGGTATGAAGTGGTTCCTCCTGGGCTCCACATCCCCTGTTTGATGTGAGCCCTTTGCTGTGAGGTGGTTCCTTCTTGGTTCCTCATCCCCTTTGTTCATCGGGCCCTTTTATGTGAGGTGGTTCCTACTGGGTGTCTCATCGCCTTTGTAATGTTGGATTTTGGTGTGAGGTGGTTCCTGCTGGGTTCCTAATCCACTTTATGTTGTGGGATTTTTTTTTAAACATCTTTAATGGGGTATAATTGCTTTACAAAGGTGTGTTAGTTTCTGCTTTACAACAAAGTGACTTAGTTATACATACACATATATTCCCATATCTCCTCCCTCTTGCATCTCCCTCCCTCCCACCCTGCCAATCCCACCCCTCCAGGCGGTCAAAAAGCACCGAGCTGATCTCCCTGTGCTATACGGCTGCTTCCCACTACCTATCTACCTTACGTTTGGTAGTGTATATATGTCCATGCCTCTTTCTCGCTTTGTCACAGCTCACCCTTCCCCCTCCCCACATCCTCAAGTCAGTTCCCTAGTAGATCTGTCTCTTTATTCCTCTTTTATCCCTAGGTTCTTCATGAATTATTTTTCTTAAATTCCATATATATGTATTAGCATACGGTATTTGTCTTTCTCTTCTGACTTACTTCACTCTGTATGAGAGTCTTTAGGTCTATCCACCTCATTACAAATAACTCAATTTCCTTTCTTTTTATGGCTGAGTAATATTCCATTGTATATATGTGCCACATCTTCTTTATCCATTCATCCGATGATGGGCACTTAGGTTGTTTCCATCTGTGGGCTACTGTAAATACAGCTGCAGTGAACATTTTGGTACATGACTCTTTGTAAATTATGGTTTTCTCAGGGTATATGCCCAGTAGTGGGATTGCTGAGTCATATGGTAGTTCTATTTGTAGTTTTTTAAGGAACCTCCATACTGTTCTCCATAGTGGCTGTACCAGTTCACATTCCCACCAGCAGTGCAAGAGTGTTCCCTTTTCTCCATACCATCTCCAGCATTTATTGTTTCTAGATTTTTTGATGATGGCCATTCTGACCGGTGTGAGATGATATCTCATTGTTGTTTTGATTTGCATTTCTCTGATGATTAATGATGTTGAGCATTCTTTCATGTGTTTGATGGCAGTCTGTATATCGTGTTTGGAGAAATGTCTGTTTAGGTCTTCTGCGCATTTTTGGATTGGGTTGTTTGTTTTCTTGTTTTTGAGCTGCATGAGCTGCTTGTAAATTTTGGAGATTAATCCTTTGTTAGTTACTTCATTTGCAAATATTTTCTCCCATTCTGAGGGTTGTCTTTTGGTCTTGTTTACTGTTTCCTTCGCTGTGCAAAAGCTTTTAAGTTTCATTAGGTCCCATTTGATTATTTTTGTTTTTATTTCCATTTCTCTAGGAGGTGGGTCAAAAAGGATCTTGCTGTGATTGATGTCATAGAGTGTTCTGCCTATGTTTTCCTCTAAGAGTTTGACAGTTTCTGTGCTTACATTTAGGTCTTTAATCCATTTTGAGCTTATTTTTGTGTGTGGTGTTAGGGAGTGTTCTAATCGCATACTTTTACAGGTACCTGTTCAGTTTTCCCAGCACCACTTATTGAAGAGGCTGTCTTTTCTCCACTGAATACTCTTGCCTCCTTTATCAAAAATAAGCTGACCACATGTGCATGCGTTTATCTCTGGGCTTTCTATCCTGTTCTATTGATCTATATTTCTGTTTTTTTTTTGCCAGTACCATACTGTCGTGATTACTGTAGCTTTTTAGTATAGTCTGAAGTCAGGGAGCCTGATTCCTCCAGCTCCATATATCGTTCTCAAGATTGCTTTGGATATTCGGGGTCTTTTGCGTTTCCATACAAATTGTGAAATTTTTTGTTCTAGTTCTGTGAAAAATGCCAGTGGTTGTTTGATAGGGATTGGATTGAATCTGTAGATTGCTTTGTGTAGCAGAGTCACTTTCACGATGTTGATTCTTCCAATCCAGGAACATGCTATATCTCTCCATCTATTTGTATCATTTTAATTTCTTTCATTACTGTCTTATAATGTTCTGCATACAGGTCTTTTGTCTCCTTAGGTACGTTTATTCCTAGATATTTTCTTCTTTTTGTTGCAATGGTAAATGGGAGTGTTTCCTTAATTTCACTTTTAGATTTTTCATCATTAGTGTATAGGAATGCCAGAGATTACTGTGCATTAATTTTGTATCCTGCTACTTTACCAAATTCATTGATTAGCTTTAGTAGTTTTCAGGTAGCATCTTTAGGGTTCTCTATGTATAGTATCATGTCATCTTGAAACATTGACAGCTTTATTTCTTCTTTTTCAATTTGGATTAACTTTATTTCCTTTTCTTCTCTGATTGCTGTGGCTAAAACTTCCAAAACTATGTTGACTAAGAGTGGTGAGAGTGGGCAACCTTGTCTTGTTCCTGATCTTAGTGGAAATGGTTTCAGCTTTTCACCATTGAGGATGATTTTGGCTGTCAGTTTGTCATATATGGCCTTTATTATGTTGAGGAAAGTTCCCTCTATGCCTACTTTCTGCAGGGTTTTTATCATAACTGGGTGTTGAATCTTGTTGAAAACTTTTTCTGCATCTATTGAGATGATCATATGGTTTTTCTCCTTCAGTTTGTTAATATGGTGTATCACGTGGATTGATTTGCGTATACTGAAGAATCCTTGCATTGCTGGAATAAACCCCACTTGATCATGGTGTACGTTCCTTTTAATGTGGTGTTGGATTCTGTTTGCTAGTAGTTTGTTGAAGACATTTGCATCTATGTTCATCAGTGATATTGGCCTGTAGTTTTCTTTCTTTGTGACATCTTTGTCTGGTTTTTGCATCAGGGTGATGGTGGCCTCGTAGAATGAGGTAGGGAGTGTTCCTCCCTCTGCTATATTTTGGTAGAGTTTGAGAAGGATAGGTGTTATCTATTCTCTAAAGGTTTGATAGAATTCGCCTGTGAAGCCATCTGGTTCTGGGCTTTGGTTTTTTGGAAGACTTTTAATCACAGTTTCAATTTCAGTGCTTGTGATTTGTCTGCTCATATATTCTATTGTTTCCTGATTCAGTCTTGGCATGTTGTGCATTTCTAAGAATTTGTCTATTTCCTCCAGGTTGTCCAGTTTATTGGCATAGAGTTGCTGGTAGTAATGTCTCATGATATTTTGTATTTCTGAAGTGTCAGTTGTTACTTTTCCTTTTTCATTTCTAATTCTACTGATTTGAGTCTTCTCCCTTTTTATCTTGATGAGTCTGGCTAGTGGTTTATCAATTTTGCTTATCCTCTCAAAGAACTAATGGTTTATCAATGGTTTGTCAGTGGTTTATCAATTTTATTTATCTTCTCAAAGAACCAGCGTTTAGTTTTATTGATCTTTGCTATCATTTCATTCATTTCTTTTTCATTTATTTCTGATATGATATTTATGATTTGTTTCCTTCTAACTTTGGGGTTGTTTTGTTTTTCTTTCAGTAATTGCTTTAGGTAAAGGTTAGGTTGTTTATTCAAGATGTTTCCTGTTTCTTAAGGTAGAATTCTATTGCTATAAACTTCCCTCTTAGAACTGCTTTTGCTGCATCCCATAGGTTTTGGTTCGTCGTGTCTCTGTTGTCATTTGTTTCTAGGTATTTGTTGATTTCCTCTTTGATTTCTTCAGTGATCACTTCGTTATTAAATAGTGTATTGTTTAGCCTCTATGTGTTTGTATTTTTTATAGATCTTTTCCTGCAATTGATATCTAGTCTCATAGCATTATGGTCGTAAAAGATACTTGATACAATTTCAATTTTCTTAAATTTACCAAGGCTTGATTTGTGATCCAAGATAGGATCTATCCTGTAGAGTGTTCCATGAGTACTTGAGAAAAATTTGTATTCTGTTGTTTTTGGATGGCATTTCCTATGAATATAAATTAAGTCCATCTTGTTTAATGTATCATTTAATGCTTGTGTTTCCTTATTTATTTTCATTTTGGATGATCTGTCCGTTGGTGAAAGTGGGGTGTTAAAGTCCCCTACTATGAATGTGTTACTGTCACTTTCCCCTTTTATGGCTGTTAGTATTTGCCTTATGTATTGAGGTGCTCCTATGTTGGGTGCATAAATACTTACAATTGTTACATCTTCTTCTTGGATCGATCCCTTGATCATTATGTAGTGTCCTTCTTTGTCTCTTGTAATCATCTTTATTTTCAAGTCTGTTTTGTCTGATATGAGAATTGCTAGTCCAGCTTTCTTTTGATTTCCATTTGCATGGAATATCTTTTTGCATCCCCTCACTTTCAATCTGTATGTGTCCCTAGATCTGAAGTAGGTCTCTTGTAGACAGCACATATATGGGTCTTGTTTTTGTATCCATTCAGCCAGTCTGTGTCTTTTGTTGGAAGCATTTAATCCATTTACATTTAAGGTAATTATCGATATGTATGTTCCTATTCCCATTTTCTTAATTGTTTTGGGTTCGTTATTGTAGATCTTTTCCTTCTCTTGAGTTTCTTGCCTAGAGAAGTCCTTTAGCATTTGTTGTAAAGCTGGTTTGGTGGTGCTGAACTCTCTCAGCTTTTGCTTGTCTGTAAAGGTTTTAATTTCTCCATCAAATCTGAATGAGATCCTTGCTGGGTAGAGTAATCTTGGTTGCAGGTTTTTCTCCTTCATCACTTTCAGTATGTCCTGCCACTCCCTTCTGGCTTGTAGAGTTTCTGCTGAGAGATCAGCTGTTAACCTTATGGGGATTCCCTTGTGTGTTATTTGTTGTTTTTCCCTTGCTGCTTTTAATATGCTTTCTTTGTATTTAGTTTTTGACAGTTTGATTAATACGTGTCTTGGCGTGTTTCTTCTTGGATTTATCTTGTATGGGACTCTCTGTGCTTCCTGGACTTGATTAACTATTTCCTTTCCCATATTAGGGAAGTTTTCAACTATAATCTCTTCAAATATTTTCTCAGTCCCTTTCTATTTCTCTTCTTCTTCTGGGATCACTTTAATTCGAATGTTGGTGCGTTTAGTGTTGTCCCAGAGGTCTCTGAGACTGTCCTTACTTCTTTGCATTCGTTTTTCTTTACTCTGCTCTGCAGTGGTTATTTCCACTATTCCAGGTCACTTATCCATTCTTCTGCCTCAGTTATTCTGCTATTAATCCCTTCTAGACTATTTTAAATTTCATTTATTGTGTTTTTCATCATTGCTTGTTTCCTCTTTAGTTCTTGTAGGTCCTTATTAAATGTATCTTGCATTTTCTTTATTCTATTTCCAATATTTTGGATCATGTGTACTATCATTATTCTGAATTCTTTTTCAGGTAGACTGCCTATTTTCTCTTCATTTGTTAGGTCTGGTGGGTTTTTACCTTGCTCCTTCATCTGCTGTGTGTTTTTGTCTTCTCATTTTGCTTATCTTACTGTGTTTGGGGTCTCCTTTTTGCAGGCTGCAGGTTTGTAGTTCCCGTTGTTTTTGGTGTCTTTCCCCGTTGTTTTTGGTGTCTTTCCCCGGTGGCTACAGTTGGTTCAGTGGGTTGTGTAGGCTTCCTGGCGGAGGGGAGCAGTGCCTGTGCTCTGGTGGATGAGGCTCAATCTTGTCTTTCTGGTGGACAGGTCCATGTCTGGTGGTGTGTTTTGGGGTGTCTGTGGCCTTTTTACGATTTTAGGCAGCCTCTCTGCTAATGGGTGGGGTTGTGTTCCTGTCATGCTAGTTGTTTCTCATAGGGTGTCCAGCACTGTAGCTTGCTGGTCATTGAGGGAAGCTGGGTCTTGGTGTTGAGATGGAGATCTCTGGGAGGTTTTCGCCATTTGCTATTACGTAGAGCTGGGAGGTCTCTTGTGGACCAGTGTCCTGAAGTTGGCTCTCCCACCTCAGAGGCACAGCAGTGACTCCTGGCTGGAGCACCAAGAGCCTTTCATCAACACGGCTCAGAATAAAAGGGAGAAAATGTACAAAGAAAGAAAGATAGAGGATAAAGTAAAATAAAGCAAGATAAAATAAAATAAGGTTATTAAAATAAAAAATTTATTAAGAAAAAAAATTTTAAGAAGCGAAGCTATACAGACAAAAATCTCACACAGAAGCATACACATACATACTCACATAAAGAGGAAAAGCAGAAAAAATAATATATCTTGCTCTCAAAGTCCACCTCTGCAATTTGGGATGATTCGTTTTCTATTCAGGTATTCTACAGATGCAGGGTATATCAGGTTGATTGTGGAGATTTAATCCGCTGCATCTGAGGCTGCTGGGAGAAATTTCCGTTTCTCTTCTTTGTTCGCACAGCTCCTGGGGTTCAGCTTTGGGTTTGGCTCTTCCTCTGCGTGTAAGTCGCCTGAGGGCAGCTGTTCTTCGCTCAGACAGGACGGAGTTAAGGGAGCCGCTGATTCGGGCGCTCTGGCGCACTCAGGCCGTGGGGGAGGGAGGGGCACGGCATGCGGCGCGGGCCTGCGGTGGCAGACGCCGGCGTGACGTTGCGCCAGCCTGAGGCGCAACGTGCGTTTTCCCGGGGAAGTTGTCCCTTGATCACGGGACCCTGGCAGTGGCGGTCTGCACAGGCTCCCGGGAGGGGTGGTGTGGACAGTGACCTGTGCTCGCCCAGAGGCTTCTTGGTGGCGGCAGCAGCAGCCTTGGCGTCCCATGTACATCTTTGGGGTCCACGCTGTTAGCCACGGCTCGCGCCCGTCTCTCGAGCTCATTTAAGCAGCGCTCTTAATCCCCTCTCTTTGCGCACCGGGAAACAAAGAGGTAAGAAAACGTCTCTTGTCTCTTCGCCAGCTCCAGACTTTTCCCGGACTCCCTCCCGGGTAGCCGTGGTGCACTAACCCCTTCAGGCTGTGTTCACGCCGCCAGTCCTCTCCCTGCGATCCGAACGAAGCCCGAGCCTCAGCTCCCAGCTCCCACTCGCCCTGATGAGTCCAGGTCGGCACCGGTTCTCTGTGCGGGAATCTCCCCGCTTTTCCCTCCGCACCCGTTGCTGCGCTCTCCTCCGCCACCCGCAGTCTCCGCCCGCCATCGGGCTTCCTAGTGTGTGGAAACCTTTCCTCCTTCACAGCTCCCTCCCACTGGTGCAGGTCCTGTCTCTATCCTTTTGTGTCTGTTTATTCTTTTTACTTTTGCCCTACCCATGTACGTGGGGAATTTCTTGCCTATTGGGAGGTCTGAGGTCTTCTGCCAGCGTTCAGTGGGTGTCCTGTAGGAGCAGTTCCACAAGTAGATGTATTTCGGATGTGTCTGTGGGGAGGAAGGTGATCTCCGTGTCTTACGCTTCTGCTGTTTTCCTCAACTCCTGTATATGGGCCCTAATGTGTGAGGTGGTTCATGCTTGGATCCTCAACCCCTTTGTGATGTAGGATTTGGTGTGAGGTGGTTCCTGCTTGGTTCCTCATCCCCTTTGTGATTTGAGCCCTTTGCTGTGAGGTGGTTCCTGCTGGATTCCTCATCCCATGTGTTATATGGGCTTTTGATGTAAGGTGATTCCTGCTTGGTTTCTCATCCCCTTTGTGATGTGGGCCCTTTGGTGTGAGGTGGTCCCTGCTTCGTTCCTCATGCCCTTGTGATGTGGACTTGTGTGAGGTGGTTCGTGCTGGGTACCTCATCCCCTTTGTGATGTGGGCCCTTTCATGTGAGGTGGTCACTGCTGGAT
Source organism: Lipotes vexillifer (assembly GCF_000442215.2). Classification (NCBI taxonomy): domain Eukaryota; kingdom Metazoa; phylum Chordata; class Mammalia; order Artiodactyla; family Lipotidae; genus Lipotes; species Lipotes vexillifer. The sequence continues at coordinate 17,907 of NW_006790074.1, forward strand.
TCCTCATCCCCTTTGTAATATGTGATTTTGGTGTGAGGTGATTCCTGCAGGGTTCGTCATCCCTTTTGTAATGTGGTTTTTTGCTGTAAGGTGGTTCCTGCTTGGTTCCTCGTCCCCTTTGTGATGTGGGCCCGTTGATGTGAGGTGGTTCTTGCTGGGTTCCTCCTCCTCTTTTTGATGTGGTCCCTTTGGTGTGAAGTGGTTCCTGCTGCATTCCTCATTCCCTTTGTGATGTGCGCTTTTGTTGTGAGGGGGTTCCTGATGGGGTCCTCATCCTCTTTGTTATGTGGGCCCCTTGGTGTGAGGTGGTTCCTGCTTGGTTCCTCATCCCCATTCTGATGTGGGCCCTTTGGTTTGATGTGGTTCTTGCTTGGTTTCATCCCCTTTGTGATGTGGGCTTTTGGTGGGAGGTGGTTCCTGCTGGGTTCCTCATCCACTTTGGTGTGAGTTTGTTCCTGCTGGGTTGTTCATCCACTTTGTGATATGAGCTTGTGGTGTGATGTGGTTCCTGCTGGGTTCCTTATCCCGTTGTGATGTGGGATTTTGATGTGAGGAGGTTCCTGCTGGGTTCCTCATCCCATTTGTGATGTGGTCCCTTTGGTATGAGGTGGTTCCTGCTGGGTTCCTCATCCCGTTTGTGATGTGGACCCTTTGTTATGACGTGGTTCCTGCTGGGTTACTCATCCCGTTTGTGATGTGGACCCTTTGGTTTTAGGTCGTTCCTGCTAGGTTCTTTACCCCCTTTGTTATGCTGGCACTGTTTTGTGAGGTTGTTCTTGCTGGTTTCCTCATCCACTTTGTGACGTGGGCTTTTGGTATGAGGTGACTGCTGCTGGGTTCCTCATCCCCTTTGGTGTGAGTTTGTTCCTGCTCTGTTATTCATCCCCTTAGTGATGTGGGCTTTTGCCGTGAGGTGGTTCCTGCTGGGTTCTTCATCCCTTTGCCATATGGGCTTTTGGTGGTGTGAGGTGTTTCCTGCTTGCTTCCACATCCCCTTTGTGATGGGGGCTTTTGGTGTGAGGTGGTTCTTGCTGGGTTCCTCATCCCCTTTGTGATGTGGGCCCTTTGGTGTGAGATGGTTCCTGCTTGGTTCCTCATTCATTTATTTTGAGGTACGCAGGCCTCCCACTGTTAGGGCCTCTCCCTTTGCGGAGCACAGGCTCTGGACCCGCAGGCTCAGTGGCCACGGCTCACAGGCCCAGCCGCTCTGCAGCATGTGGAATCTTCCCAGACCTGGGCATGAACCCGAGTCCCCTCCGTTGGCAGGTGGATTCTCAACCACTGCGCCACCAGGGAAGCCCCTCATCCCTTTTTTGTGTGGGCTTCTGGTTTAAGGTGGCTCCTGCTGGGTTCGTCATCCCCTTTGTGATGTAGGCCCTTTTGTGTGAGGTGGTTCGTGCTGGTTTCTTCATCACCTTTGCGATGTGGGATTTTCGTTTCAGGTGGCTCCTGCTGGGTTTTCATCCCGTTTGTGATGTGGGACCCTTGGTGTGAGGTGGTTCCTGCTGGGTTCCTCATTCCCCTTGTGATGTGGGCCCTTTGATGTGAGTAGGTTCCTGCTGGGTTCCTCATCCCTGTGGTGATGTAGGCTTTTGTTGTGAAGTAGTTCCTGCTTGGTTCCTCATCCCCTTTGTGATGTGGGTCCTTTGGTGTGAGGTGGTTCCTACTTGGTTCCTCATCCAGTTTCCGATGTGGGGCTTTGGGTTAAGTGGTTCCTGCTGGTTTCCTCATGCCGTTTGCAATGTGGGCTTTTGGTGTGAAGTTGTTCCTGCTGGGTTCCTCATCCCCTTAGTGATGCGGACCCTTTGGTGTGAGGTGGTTCTTGCTGGCTTCCTCAACCCCTTTGTCATATCGGCCCATTGGTGTGAGAGCTTGCTGATGGGTTCCTCTTCCCTTTTACGATGTGGGCTTTTGGTGTGAGGTGTTTCCGGCTTCCTCATCCCCTTTGTTATATGGGCCCGTTGGTGTGAGAGCTTGTTGATGGGTTCCTCATCCCCTTTGCGAAGTGGGCTTTTCATGTGAGTTGGTCTCTGATGGGTTCCTCATCCCCTTTCTGATGTGTACCTTTTGGTGTGAGGTGTTTCCTGCTGGATGTCTCATCCCCTTTGTGATATGGACCCTTGGGTGTGAAGTGGTTCCTGCCGGGTTCCTCATGCCCCTTGTGATATGGGCCCTTTGGTGTGAGTTTGTTCCTGCTTGGTTGCTTGATGTGGGCTTTTGGTATGAGGTGGTTCCTGCTGGGTTCCTCATTCCCCTTGTGATGTGGGCCCTTTGGTGTGAGGTGGTTCCTGCTGGGTTCCTCATCCCCTTTCTGATGTGGGCCCTTTGGTTTGAGGTGGTTCCTGCTTGGTTTCATCCCCTTTGTGATGTTGGTCGTTTGGTGTGAAGTGTTTCCAGTGTGGTTCCTTATCCCGTTTGTTATGTGGGCTTTTGGTGTGAGGTGGTTCGTGCTGGGTTCCTCATCCCCTTTGGTGTGAGTTTGTTCCTGCTGGGTTGTTCTTCCCCTTTGTGATATGAGCTTTTGGTGTGATGTGGTTCCTGCTGGGTTCCTCATCCCATTGTGATGTAGGCTTTTGGTGTGATGTGGTTCCTGCTGTGCTCCTCATGCCCCTTGTGATGTGGGCCCTTTGATGTGAGGAGGTTCCTGATGGGTTCCTCATCCCATTTGTGATGTGGGCCCTTTGGTGTGAGGTGGTTCCTGCCGGGTTACTCATCCCCTTTGTAATGTGGGCCCTTTGGTTTGAGGTGGTTCCTGCTGGGTTCTTCACCATGTTTGTTATGTTGGCCCTTCGTTGTAAGGTTGTTCTTGCTGGGTTCCTCATCCCCTTTGTGACGTGGGCTTTTGGTGTGAGGTGGTTGCTGCTGGGTTCCTCATCCCCTTCGTGATGTGGGCTGTTGCTGTGAGGTGGTTCCTGCTGGGTTCCTCATCCCCTTCGTGATGTGGGACCTTTGGTGTGAGATGGTTCCTACTTGGTTCCTCATCCTTTTATTTATTTATTTATTTTTAAGTACACAGGCCTCCCACTGTTGTGGCCTCTCCCTTTGTGGAGCACAGGCTCTGGATCCACCGGCTCAGTTGCCATGGTTCACAGGCCCAGCTGCTCCGCAGCATGTGGGATCTTCCCGGAACTGGGCACGAATCCGAGTCCCTTGCATTGGTAGGCGGACTCTCAACCACTGCGACACCAGGGAAGCCCCTCATCCCTTTTTTGATGTGGGCTTCTGGTTTGAGGTGGTTCCTGCTGGGTTTGTCATCCCCTTTGTGATGTGGGCCCTTTTGTGTGAGGTGGATCGTCCTGGTTTCCTCATCACCTTTGCAATGTGGGATTTTGGTTTGAGGTGGTTCCTGCTGGATACCTCATCCCCTTTGTGATATGGGCCCTTTTTTTTTTTTAAATTAATTAATTAATTTATTTTTGGCTGTGTTGGGTCTTCGTTTATGTGCGAGGGCTTTCTCCAGTTGCAGCAAGTGGGGGCCACTCTTCATCGCGGTGTGCGGGCCTCTCACTGTCGCGGCCTCTCTTGTTGCGGAGCACAAGCTCCAGATGCGCAGGCTCAGTAGCTGTGGCTCACGGGCCTAGCTGCTCCGCGGTATGTGGGATCTTCCCAGACCAGGGCTCGAACCCGTGTCCCCTGCATCGGCAGGCGGACTCTCAACCACTGCGCCACCAGGGAAGCCCCTCATCCCTTTTTCGTGTGGGCTTCGGGTTTGAGGTGGATCCTGCTGGGTTCGTCATCGCCTTTGTGATGTGGGCACTTTGGTGTGAGGTGGCTTCTGCTGGTTTCTTCATACACTGTGTGATGTCATTTTTGTGTTGAAGTGTTTCCACCTTGGTCCCTCATCCCCTTTGTGATGTGGGCCATTGGGTTTGAAGTGGATCCAGCTGGGTTTCTCATCCCATTTGCGATGTGTGCTTTCGGTATGAGGTGGTTCCTGCTCGTTTCCTAATTCCTTATGTAATGTGGGCTTTTGGTGTGAGTTGGTTTCTGCTTTGTTCCTCATCCCCTTTGCGACGTGGGTCCTTTGGTGTGACGTGGCTCCTGTTGGGTTCCTCATTGCCTTTGTGATGTGGGCTTTTGGTGTGAGTTGGTTCCTGCTGTGTTCTTCATCCCATATGTGATGTGGGCCCTTTGGTGTGAGGTGATTTCTGCTGGGTTCCTCATCCCGATTTTAATGTGGACCGTTCAATGTGAAGTGCTTCTTGCTGGGTACCTCATCCCCTTTGTAATGTGGACGTTTGGTGTTAGGTGTTTCTTGCTGGGTTCCTCATACACCTTGTGATACTGACTTTTAGTGTGAGGTGGTTACTTGTTTCCTCATCCCCTTTGTGATGTGGGTCCTGTGGTGTGAGGTGGTTCCTACTTGTTTTCTCATCCAGTTTCCCATGTGGGGCTTTGGGTTAAGTGGTTCCCGCTGGTTTCCTCATTCCGTTTGCAATGTGTGCATTTGATGTGAAGTTGTTCCTGCTGGGTTCCTCATCCCCTTTGTGTTGTGGACCCTTGGGTGTGAGGTGGCTCCTGCTGGGTTCCTCATCCCCTTCGCGATGTGGGCTTTTGGTGTAAGGTGGCTCCTGCTGGGTTCCTCATCCACTTTGTGATCAGTGTTCTTTGGTGTGAGGTGGTCCTGCTGGTTTCCTCATCCCCTTTGCGATGTGGGCTTTTGGTGTAAGGTGGTTCCTGCTTGGTTCCTCATCCCCTTTGTGATGTGGGCCATTGGGTGTGAATTTGTTCCTCATGGTTTCCTCATTCCGTTTGCGATGTGCGGTTTTGTTGTGAGGTGGATCCTAATGGGATCCTCATCCCCTTTGTGATGTGGGCCATTGGGTGTGAATTTGTTCCTCATGGTTTCCTCATTCCGTTTGCGATGTGCGGTTTTGTTGTGAGGTGGATCCTAATGGGATCCTCATCCCCTTTGTGATGTGGGCCATTGGGTGTGAATTTGTTCCTCATGGTTTCCTCATTCCGTTTGCGATGTGCGGTTTTGTTGTGAGGTGGATCCTAATGGGATCCTCATCCCCTTTGTGATGTGGGCCATTGGGTGTGAATTTGTTCCTCATGGTTTCCTCATTCCGTTTGCGATGTGCGGTTTTGTTGTGAGGTGGATCCTAATGGGATCCTCATCCCCTTTGTGATGTGGGCCATTGGGTGTGAATTTGTTCCTCATGGTTTCCTCATTCCGTTTGCGATGTGCGGTTTTGTTGTGAGGTGGATCCTAATGGGATCCTCATCCCCTTTGTGATGTGGGCCATTGGGTGTGAATTTGTTCCTCATGGTTTCCTCATTCCGTTTGCGATGTGCGGTTTTGTTGTGAGGTGGATCCTAATGGGATCCTCATCCCCTTTGTGATGTGGGCCATTGGGTGTGAATTTGTTCCTCATGGTTTCCTCATTCCGTTTGCGATGTGCGGTTTTGTTGTGAGGTGGATCCTAATGGGATCCTCATCCCCTTTGTGATGTGGGCCATTGGGTGTGAATTTGTTCCTCATGGTTTCCTCATTCCGTTTGCGATGTGCGGTTTTGTTGTGAGGTGGATCCTAATGGGATCCTCATCCCCTTTGTGATGTGGGCCATTGGGTGTGAATTTGTTCCTCATGGTTTCCTCATTCCGTTTGCGATGTGCGGTTTTGTTGTGAGGTGGATCCTAATGGGATCCTCATCCCCTTTGTGATGTGGACCCTTTGGTGTGAGGTGCTTCTTGCTAGCTTCCTAATCCCCTTTGTTATATGGGCACGCTGGTTTGAGAGCTTGTTGATGGGTTCCTCATCCCCTTTGTGATGTGGACCCATTCGTGTGAGCTTGTTCTTGCTGGTTTCGTCATCCCCTTTGTGGTGAGGGTCCTTTGGTGTGAGGTGGGGGTCCTTTGGTGTGAGGTGGTTCCTGCTGCTTTCCTCATTCCCTATGTGATGTGGGATTTTGGTGCGAGAAATTTCCTGCTGGGTTCCTCATCCCCTTTGTGATATGAGCCCTTTGGTGTGAGGTGGTTCCTTCTTGGTTCCTAATTCCCCTTGTTAATCGGGCCCTTTTGTGTGAGGTGGTTCCTACTGGGTTACTCATCCCCTTTGTAATGTTGGCTTTTGGTGTGAGGTGGTTCCTGCTGGGTTCCTAATCCACTTTATGTTGTGGGCTTTTGTCATGAGGTGGCTCCTGCTTGGTTCCTCATCACTTTTTTGATGGGGGCCCTTTGGTGTGAGGTGGTTTCTGCTTTGTTTCTCATCCCCTCTTTGGTGTCGGCCCTTTGGTGTGAAGTGTGTACTGCTTGGTTCCTCATCCGCTTTGCGATGTGGGCTTTTGGTGTGAGCTGGCTCCTGCTGGGTTCCTCATCCACTTTGTGATCAGTGTCCTTTGGTGTGAGGTGGTCCTGCTGGTTTCCTCATTCTCTATGCGATGTGGGCTTTTGGTGGGAGTTCCTCATCCCCTATATGATGTGGGCTTTTAGTGTCGGTTCCTGCTTGGTTCATCATCCCCTTGGTGATGTGGGCCATTGGGTGTGAAGTGGATCTTGCTGGGGTCCTCATGCCCTTTGCGATCTGGGCCCTTTGGTGTGAGGTGACTCCTGCTTGGTTCCTCATCCCTTTTGTGATGTGGGCTATTGTTGTGATTTGGTTTCTGCTGGTTTCCTCATACCCTATGTGATATCATCTTTTGTTTTGAAGGGGTTCCACCTTGGCCCCTCATCCCCTTTGTTATGTGGGCCATTGGGTTTGACGTGGATCCAGCTGGGTTCCTCATCCCATTTGCGATGTGCACTTTTGGTGTGATGTGGTTCCTGCTCGTTACCTGGTTCCCTATGTAATGTGGACCCTTTGGTGTGAGGTGGTTCCTGATGGGTTCCTCATCCCCTTTCTGATGTGGACACTTTGGTGTGAGGCGTTTCCTGCTCGGTTGCTCATCCCCTTTGTGAAAGGGATGAGGAACAAAGCAGGAACCACCTCACACCAAAGAGTCCACATCAGAAAGAGATGCGGAACCCAGCAGGAACTATCTCACACCAAAACCCCACATTACAAAGGGGATGAGGAACTCAACAGGGACGACCTCACACCAAAGTGTCCATATCACAAAGGGATGAAGATCCAAAAAGTAACCACTTCATAACAAAAGGCCACATCCCAAAGGGCATCAGGAACCATGCAGGAACCACCACACACCACGGTCCACGTCACAAAGGGGATGAGGAATCAAGCAGACTCCAGCTCACCAAAAGCCCACATCACAAAGGAGAGGAACCAAGCAGAAACCACCTAACAAACACCAAAAACCCACATCACAAAGAGATGAGGAACCCAGCAGGAACCACTTCACACAAAAGGGCCCACATCACAAAGGGGATGAGGAGCCAAGCATGTAGCACTTCACACCAAAGGGCTCACATCACGAAGGGGATGAGGAAACAAGCAGAAACCCCCTGGCACAAAGGGCCCATATCACAAAGGCGATGAGTAACCCAGCTCGGACCACCTCACACCAAGGGGTCCATGTCACAAAGAGGAGAAGGAATGCAGTAGGCACCACCTCAATCCAAAGGTCCCACATCACAAATGGGATGAGGAACCGAGCAGGAAATACCTCACACCAAAAGCCCACATCACAAAGGGGAAGAGTAACGCAGCAGGATCCATCTCACACCAAAATTCACATCACATAGTGGATGAGGAACCCAGCAGG
>NW_006790074.1:25677-40477 GCF_000442215.2 Lipotes vexillifer
AGCAGGAATCACCTCACACCCAAGTGCCCACATCACAAAGGGGATGAAGAACCAAGCAGGAACCACCTCAAACGAAAGGGCCCATTTCACACAGGGGATGAGGAACCCAGCAGGAACCACCTCAAAGCAAAAGCCCACATCGCAAAGGGGATGAGGAATCAAGTAAGAACCATCTCACACCAAAGGGCCCATATTGAAAAGGGGATGAGGAACCCAGCAGGAACCACCTCACACCAAAGGCCCACATCACAAGAGAGATGAGGATCCAAGCAGGAAACACCTCACACCAAAAGGCCACATCACGGGGATAAGGAACACAGCAGGAACCATCTCACACCGAAAGCCAACATCACAAAGGGGATGAGGGACACAGCAGTAACCACTTCACACAAAGGGCCCACAATACAAAACGGATGAGGAACCCAGCAGGAACCACCTCACAAATGGTCCACATTTCACAGGGGATGAGGAACCCAGCAGTAACCACCTCACAACAAAAGCCCACATCACAAGGGGGATGAGTAACCAAGCAGGAACAACCTCACACCAAATGGACCATATCACAAATTGGAAGAGGAACCCAGCAGGAAACACCTCACATCAACTGGCCTACCTCACAAAGGGTATCAGCAACCCAACACGAACCACCTCACACCAAAAGGCAACATCACACAGGGGATGAGGAACGCAGCAGGAACCACATCACAAAAAGGGCCCAAAACACCAAACGGATGAGGAACCCAGCAGGCACAACCTCACACCAAAGGGTCCACATCAAAAAGGGTATGAGGAAAACAGCAAGAACCACCTCACACCAAAAGACCACATCACAAAAGGGATGAGGAACCAAGCAGAAGCCACATCAAAACAAAGGGCCCACATGACAAAGGGGACGAAGAACAAAGCAGAAACCACCACACACCAAAGGGCCCACATCAGAACTTGGATAAGGAACCAGGCAGGAATCACCTCAAAACAAAAGCTCACGTCTCCAAGGGGATGAGGAACCAAGCAGGAACCACCTCACACATTAGGGCCCACATAGACGAGTTGAGGAAAATGGCAGAAGCGTAAGACGCGGAGATCACCTTCCACCATACAGATATATCCGAAATACATCTACTTGTGGAACTGCTCCTACAGGACACCCACTGAATGCTGGCAGAAGCGTAGGGCAAAAGTAAAAAGAATAAACAGAGACAAAAGAATACCGACAGGACCTGCACCAGTGGGAGGGAGCTGTGAAGGAGGAAAGGTTTCCACACACTAGGAAGCCCCTTCGTGGGCGGAGACTGCGGGTGGTGGAGGAGAGCACAGCAACAGGGGTGCGGAGGGCAAAGCGGGGAGATTCCTGCACAGAGGATCGGTGCCGACCGGGACTCACCACAGTGAGTGGGAGCTGGGAGTTGAGGCTCAGGCTTCAGTCGGATTGCAGGGAGAGGACTGGCGGCGTGAACACAGACTGAAGGGGTTAGTGCAGCACGGCTACCTGGGAGGGAGTCCAGGAAAACTCTGGAGCTGGCGAAGCAACAAGAGACGTTTTCTTACCTCTTCGTTTCCTGGTGCGCAAGGAGAGGGGATTAAGAGCGCTGCTTAAAGGAGCTCCAGAGATGGGCGAGAGCCATGGCTAACAGCATGGACCACAGAGACGGGCATGGGACGCTAAGGCTGCTGATGCCAACAACAAGAAGCCTGTGGGCGAGCACAGCTCAAAGTCCACACCGCCCTTCCCGGGAGCCTGTGCAGCCCACCACTGCCAGGGTCCGGTGATCCAGGGAAAACTTCCCCGGGAGAATGCATGGTGTGCCTCAGGCTGGTGCAACATCACGCCGGCCTCTGCCGCCGCATGCTTGCCCCACACTCTGTGCCCCTCCCTCCCCCGGCCTGAGTGAGCCAGAGCGTCGGAATCAGCTGCTACATTAACCCCGTCTTGTCTGAGCGAAGAACAGACGCCCCCAGGCGACTTACACGCAGAGGCGGAGCCAAACCCAAAGCTGAGCCCCTGGGAGCTGTGCGAACAAAGAAGAGAAATGGAAATTTCTCCCAGCCGCCTCACATGCAGTGGATTAGATCTCCACAATCAACTTAATATACCCTGAATCTGTGGAATAACTGAATAGGGAATGAATCATCCCAAACTGGGGAGGTGGACTTTGAGAGCAAGATATATTATTTTTTCCCCTTTTCCTCTTTATGTAAGTGTGTATGTGTATGCTTCTATGTAAGATTTTCCTCTGGATAGCTTTGCTTTTTAAAAATTTATTTCTTAATACCTATTTTTTATTTTAAAAACTTTATTTTATCTTATTTTATTTTATCCTTTGTCTTTCTTTCTTTCTTTTTACATTTTCTCCCTTTTATTCTGAGCCGTGTTGAAGAAAGGCTCTTGGTACTCCAGCCAGGAGTCAGTGCTGTGCCTCTGAGGTGGGAGAGCCAACTTCAGGACACTGGTCCTCAAGAGACCTCCCAGCTCTACATAATATCAAACGGCGAAAACCTCCCAGAGATCTCCATCTCAACACCAAGACCCATCTTCACTCAACAACCAGCAAGCTACAGTGCTGGACACCCTATGCCAAACAACTAGCAAGACAGGAACACAACTCCCCCCCATTAGCAGAGTGGCTGCCTAAAATCGTAAAAAGGCCACAGACACCCCAATACACACCACCAGACATGGACCTGTCCACCAGAAAGACAAGATCCAGCCTCATCCACCAGAGCACAGGCACTACTCCCCTCCACCAGGAAGCCTACACAACCCACTGAACCAACCTTAGCCACTGGGGAAAGACACCAAAAACAACGGGAACTACGAACCTGCAGCCTGCAAAAAGGAGACCCCAAACACAGTAAGATAAGCAAAATGAGAAGACAGAAAAACACACAGCAGATGAAGGAGCAAGGTAAAAACCCACCAGACCTAACAAATGAAGAGGAAATAGGCAGTCTACCTGAAAAAGAATTCAGAATAATGATAGTAAAGATGATCCAAAATCTTGGAAATAGAATAGAGAAAATGCAAGAAACAATTAACGAGGGCATACAAGAACTAAAGAGAAAACAAGCAATGATGAAAAACACAATAAATGAAATTTAAAATACTCTAGAAGGGATTAATAGCAGAATAACTGAGGCAGAAGAACGGATAAGTGACTTGGAAGATAAAATAGTGGAAATAACTACTGCAGAGCAGAATAAAGAAGAGAATGAAAAGAACTGAGGACAGTCTCAGAGACGTCTGGGAAAACGTTAAATGCTCCAACATTCAAAATAAAGTGGTCCCAGAAGAAGAAGAGAAAAAGAAAGTGACTGAGAAAATATTTGAAGAGATTATAGTTGAAAACTTCCCTAATATGGGAAAGGAAATAGTTAATCAAGTCTAGCAAGCACAGAGAGTCCCATACAGGATAAATCCAAAAAGAAACACGCCAAGACACATATTAATCAAACTATCAAAAATTAAATACAAAGAAAACATATTAAAAGCAAGGGAAAAACAACAAATAACACACAAGGGAATCCTCAATAAGGTTAACAGCTGATCGTTCAGCAGAAACTCTGCAAACCAGAAGGGAGTGGCAGGACATATTTAAAGTGATGAAGGAGAAAAACCTACAGCCAAGATTACCGAGCAAGGATCTCATTCAGATTGGATGGAGAATTTAAAATCTTTACAGACAAGCAAAAGCTGAGAGAGTTCAGCACCACCAAACCAGCTTAACAACAAATGCTATAGGACTTCTCTAGGCAAGAAACACAAGAGAAGGAAAAGATCTACAATAACAAGCCCAAAACAATTAAGAAAATGGGAATAGGAACATACATATCGATAATTACCTTAAATGTAAATGGATTAAATACTTCCATCAAAAGATACAAAGTGCCTGAATGGATACAAAAACAAGACCAATATATGTGCTGTCTACAAGAGACCCACTTCAGACCTAGGGACACATACAGACTGAAGATGAGGGGATGGAAAACGATATTCCATGCAAATGGAAATCAAAAGAAAGCTGGACTAGCAATTCTCATATCAGACAAAATAGACTTTAAAATGAAGATGATTACAAGAGTCAAAGAAGAACACTACATAATGATCAAGAGATCGATCCAAGAAGAAGATATAACAATTGTAAATATTTATGCACCCTACATAGGAGCACCTCAATACATAAGGCAAATACTAACAGCCATAAAAGGGGAAAGTGACAGTAACACATTCATAGTAGGGGACTTTAACACCCCACTTTCACCAACGGACAGATCATCCAAAATGAAAATAAATAAGGAAACACAAGCCTTTAATTAATACATTAAACACAAGCTTCAAATGATAAAATAAAGATGGACTTAAATGATATTCATAGGAAATTCTTTTGTTCAAAAACAACAGAATACAAATTTTTCTCAAGTACTCATGGAACACTCTACAGGATAGATCCTATCTTGGATCACAAATCAAGCCTTGGTAAATTTAAGAAAATTGAAACTGTATCAAGTATCTTTTACAACCACAATGCTATGAGATTAGATATCAATTACAGGAAAAGATATGTAAAAAATACAAAAACATGGAGGCTAAACAATACAGTATTTAATAACGAAGTGATCACTGAAGAAATCAAAGAGGAAATCAAAAAATACCTAGAAACATATGACAATGGAGACACGACGATCCAAAACATATGGGATGCAGCAAAAGCAATTCTAAGAAGTAATTTTATAGCAATACAATCCTACCTTAAGAAACAGGAAACATCTCGAATAAACAACCTAACCTTGCAACTAAAGCAATTAGAGGAAGAAGAGCAAAACAACCCCAAAGTTAGGAGAAGGAAACAAATCATAAAGATCAGAAATAAATGCAAAAGAAATTAAGGAAATGATAGCAAAGATCAATAAAACTAAAAGCTGGTTCTTTGAGAAGATAAACAAAATTGATAAACCATTAGCCAGACTCATCAAGATAAAAAGGGAGAAGACACAATAGAATTAGAAATGAAAAAGGAGAAGTAACAACTGATACTGCAGAAATACAAAAGATCATAAGACATCACTACCAGCAACTCTATGCCAATAAAATGGACAACCTGGAGGAAATAGACAAATTCTTAGAAATGCACAACCTGCCAAGAATGAATCAGGAAGCAATAGAAAATATGAACAGACAAATCACAAGCAATGAAATTGAAACTGTGATTTAAAATCTTCCAACAAACAAATGCGCAGAACCAGATGGCTTCACAGGCAAATTCTATCAAACATTTAGAGAAGAGATAACACCTATCCTTCTCAAACTCTTCCAAAATATAGCAGAGAGAGGAACACTCCCAAACTCTCTACAAGGCCACCATCACCCTGATACCAAAACCAGACAAAGATGTCACAAAGAAAGAAAACTACAGTCCAATATCACTGATGAACATAGATGCAAATGTCCTCAACAAACTACTACCAAACAGAATCCAACAGCACATTAAAAGGAACATACACCATTATCAAGTGAGGTTTATTCCAGCAATGCAAGGATTCTTCAATATATGCAAATCAATCAAGGTGATACACCATATTAACAAATTGAAGGAGAAAAACCATATGATCATCTCAATAGATGCAGAAAAAGCATTCAACAAAATTCAACACCCAGTTATGATAAAAAAAAAACAACCCTGGAGAATGTAGGCATAGAGGGAATTTTCCTCAACATAATAAAGACCATATATGAGAAACCGACAGCCAACATCGTCCTCAATGGTGAAAAACTGAAACCATTTCCACTAAGATCAGGAACAAGACAAGGCTGCCCACTCTCAGCACTCTTATTCAACACAGTTTAGGAAGTTTTAGCCACAGCAATCATAGAAGAAAAGGAAATAAAAGGAATCCAAATTGGAAAAGAAGAAATAAAGCTGTCAATGTTTCAAGATGACATGATACTATACATAGAGAATCCTAACGATGCTACCAGAAAACTACTAAAGCTAATCAATGAATTTGGTAAAGTACCAGCATACAAAATTAATGTACAGAAATCTCTGGCATTCCTATACACTAATGATGAAAAATCTCAAAGTGAAATTAAGAAAACACTGATGAAAATGATGAAAAGTCTGAAAGTGAAATCAAGAAAACACTCCCATTTACCATTGTAACAAAAAGAATAAAATATCTAGGAATAAACGTACCTAAGTAGACTAAAGAGATGTATGCAGAACATTATAAGACACTAATGAAAGAAATTAAAGATGATACAAATAGTTGGAGAGATATAGCATGTTCCTGAATTGGAAGAATCAACATTGTGAAAATGATTCTACTACGCAAAGCAATCTACATATTCAATGCAATCCCTATCAAACAACCACTGGCATTTTTCACAGAACTAGAACAAAAAATATCACAATTTCTATGGAAACACAAAAGACCCCGAATATCCAAAGCAATCTTGAGAACAAACAATGGAGCTGGAGGAATCAGGGTGACTTCAGATTATACTACAAAGCTACAGTAATCACGACAGTATGGTACTGGCACAAAAACAGAAATATAGATCAATGGAACAGGATAGAAATTCCAGAGCTAAACGCACGCACATATGGTCACCTTATCTTTGATAAAGGAGGCAAGAGTATACAGTGGAGAAAAGACAGCCTCTTTATTAAGTGATGCTGGGAAAACTGAACAGGTACCTGTAAAAGTATGTGATTAGAACACTCCCAAACACCATACACAAAAATAAGCTCAAAAAGGATTAAAGACCTAAATATAAGGACAGAAACTACCAAACTCTTAGAGGAAAACATAGGCACAACACTCTATGACATAAATCACAGCAAGATCCTTTTAGACCCACCTCCTAGAGAAATGGATATAAAAACAAAAGTAAACAAATGGGGCCTAATGAAACGTAAAAGGTTTTGCACAGGAAAGGAAACCATAAACAAAACCAAAGGACAACCCTCAGAATGGGAGAAAATATTTGCAAATGAAGTAACTAACAAAGGATTAATCTCCAAAATTTACAAGCAGCTCATGCAGCTCAATAACAAGAAAACAACCCAATCCAAAAATGCACAGAAGACCTAAATAGACATTTCTCCAAACACGATATACAGACTGCCATCAAACACATGAAAGAATGCTCAACATCATTAATCATCAGAGAAATGCAAATCAAAACAACAATGAGATATCATCTCACACTGGACAGAATGGCAATCAACAAAAAATCTAGAAACAATAAGTGCTGGAGAGGGTGTGGAGGAAGGGAACACTCTTGCACTGCTGGTGGAAAGGTGAATTGGTACGGAGGTTCCTTAAAAAACTACAAATAGAACTACCATATGACCCAGCAATCCCACTACTGGGCATATACCCTGAGAAATCCATAATTTACAAAGAGTCATGTATCAAAATGTTCATTGAAGCTGTATTTACAGTAGCCCACAGATGGAAACAAACTAAGTGCCCATCATCGGATGAATGGATAAAGAAGATGTGGCACATATATACAATGGAATATTACTCAGCCATAAAAAGAAATGAAATTGAGCTATTTGTAATGAGGTGGATAGCCCTAGAGTCTCTCATACAGAGTGAAGTAAGTCAGAAGTAAGTCAGAAGACAAATACCGTATGCTAACACATATATATGGAATTTAAGGAAAAAAATGTCATGAAGAACCTAGGGGTAAGAGAGGAATAAAGACAGAGACCTACTAGAGAATGGACTTGAGGATGTGGGGAGGGGGAAGGGTGAGCTGTGACAAGGCGAGAGAGAGGCATGGACATATATAAACTACCAAACATAAGGTAGATAGCTAGTGGGAAGCAGTCGTATAGCACAGGAAGATCAGCTCAGGGCACTGTGACCGCCTGGAGGGGTGGGATTGGGAAGGTGGGAGGGAGGGAGACGCAAGAGGGAGGAGATATGGGATCATATGTGTATGTATAACTGATTTACTTTGTTGTAAAGCAGAAACTAACACACCATTGTAAAGCAATTATACCCCAATAAAGATGTTAAAAAAAAAAAAGCCCACAACATAAAGTGCATTAGGAACCCAGCAGGAACCACCTCTCACCAAAAGCCAACATTACAAAGGGGATGAGAAACCCAGTAGGAACCACCTCACACAAAAGGGCCCGATTAAGAAGGGGGATGAGGAACCAAGAAGGAACCACTTCACACCAAAGGGCCCACATCACAAAGGGGATGAGGAACCCATCAGGAACCACCTCACAACAAAGGGCCCACATCATAAAGGGGATGAGGAACCTGGCAGGACCACTGCACAACAAAGGTCCCACATCACATAGGGGATGAGGAACCAAGCAGGAACCACCTCACACCAAAGGGCCCACATCACAAAGGGGATGAGGAACCCAGCAGGAACCTTCTCGCACCAAAGCCCTCATCATATAGGGAATGAGGAAAGCAGCAGGAACCACCTCACACCAAAGGACCGTCACCACAAAGGGGATGAGGAACCCAGCAAGAACAAACTCACACGAATGGGTCCACGTCCCAAAGGGGATGAGAATCCCATTAGGATCCACCTAACAACAAAACCGCACATCGCAAAGGGAATGAGGAACCCAGCAGGAACCAATTCACACCCAAGGGTCCACATCACAAAGGGGATGAGGAACCCAGCAGGAACCACCTCACACCAAAAGCCCACATTGTAAAGGGGATGAGGAACCCATCAGCAAGTTCTCACACCAACGGGTCCATATAACAAAGGGGATGAGGAAGCCAGCAAGAACCACCTCACACCAAAGGGTCCACATCACTAACGGGATGAGGAAGCCAGCAGGAACAACTTAACACCAAAAGCCCACATCACAAACGGAATGAGAAAACCAGCAGGAAGCACTTAACCCAAAGCCCCACATCGTAAACGGGATGAGGAACCAACTAGGAACCACCTCACACCGAGGACCCACATCACAAAGGGGATGAGGAACCAAGCAGGAACCACCTCACCCTAAAGGCCCACATTACAAAGGGGATAAGGCACCCAGCTGGAACCACCTTACACCAAAGAACCCAAATCACTAAGGGGATGAGGAAACAACATGGAACCACCTCACGTTAAAAGGCCATATCAGAAGGTGGATGAGGAACCCAGCAAGAACCACCTAACACCAAACGCGCACATTACAAATGGGATGAGGTACCCAGCAAGAACCACTTCACATCAAAGCATCCACATTAAGAATGGGATGAGGAACCCAGCAGAAACCACCTCACACAAAAGGGCCCACATCACATATGAGATGAAGAACACAGCAGGAAACACCTCACACCAAAAGCCCACATCACAAAGGCGATGAGGATCCCAGCAGGAGCCACCTCACACCAAAGGGCAAATGGCAAAGGGGATGAGGAGCAAAGCATAAACCACCTCACACCAAAAGCCCACATTACATAGGGAATCAGGAAACCTGCAGGAACCACCTCACACCAAAAGCGCACATCACAAATGGGATGAGGAACCCAGCTGGATCCACTTCCAACCCAATGGCCCACATCAAAAAGGGGATGAGGGACCAAGATGGAACCACTTCAAAACAAAATATGACATCACATAGGGCATGAGGAAACCAGCAGAAACCAAATCACAACAAACGGCCACACCACAAAAGGGATGAGAAACCCATGAGGAGCCACCTCACACCAAAGGGCCCAGATCGCAAAGAGAATGAGGACCCCAGCAAGATCCACTTCACACCCAATAGCCCACATCACAAAGGCAATGAGGAACCAAACGGGAAGCACCTGACACAAAAAGCCCACATCATATAGGGGATGAGGAACCCAGCAGGAACCACATCGCACCAAAAGCCCAAATCACATAGAGAATGTGGAAACCAGCAGGACCACCTCACACCAAAGAACACTGCACACCAAGTGGATGAGGAACCCAGCAGGAGCCAGCTCACACCAAAAGCCCGCATCACAAAGGGGATGGGGGACCAAGGAGTAAACACTTCACACCAAAGGGCCGTCATCAAAGAAGGGGTGAGAAACAAAGCAGAAACCACCTTGGTATACCAAAGGGCCCCATCACAAAAGGGATGAGGAACCAAGCAGGAACCACCTCATGACAAAAACCCACAACACAAAGTGGATTAAGAACCCAGCAGGAACCACCTCACAACAAAAGCCAATATTACAAAGGGGATGAGTAACCCAGAAGGAACCACCTCACACAAAAGGGCTCAATTAACAAGGGGGATGAGGAACCAAGAAGGAACCACCTCACAGCAAAGGGCCCACAACACAAAGGGGATGAGGAACCAAGAAGGAATAACCCAACACGAAAGTCACACATCACTAAGGGGATGAGGAACCCATCAGGAACCACCTCACAACAAAGGGCCCACATCATAAAGGGGATGAGGAAACAAGGAACCACCTCACACTAAAAGCTCATATCATAAAGTGGATGAGGAACCCAGCAAGAACCACCTAACACCAAACGCCCATATTACAAAGGTGATGAGGTCCCAGCAATAACCACTTCACATCGAAGGGTCCACATTAAAAACGGGATGAGGAACCCAGCAGAAACCACCTCACACTAAAGGGCCCACATCACATATGTGATGAGGAACACAGCAGGAACCACCTCACACCAAAAGCCCACATCACAAAGGTGATGAGGAACACAGCAGGAACCACCTCACACCAAAAGCCCACATCACAAAGGCGATGAGGATCCCAGCAGGAGCCACCTCACACCAAAGGGCACACCGCAAAGGGGATGAGAAACGAAGCAGAAACCACCTCACACCAAATGCCCACATTACATAGGGAATCAGGAAACGAGCAGGAATCACCTCACACCAAAGCGCACATCGCAAATGGGATGAAGAACCCAGCTGGATCCACTTCAAACCCAATGGCCCAGATCACAAAGGGGATGAGGGACCAAGGATATGAGGAAACCAGCAGAAATCAAATCACAACAAAAGCCCACATTGCAAACGGCATGAGGACTCCAGCAAGATTCACTTCACACCAATGGCCCACATCACAAAGGGGATGAGGAACCAAGCGGGAACCACCTGACACTAAAAGCCCACATCACATAGGGGATGAGGAACCCAGTAGGAACCACCTCGCACCAAAAGCCCACATCGCATAGAGAATTAGGAAGCCAGCAAGAGCCAGCTCACACCAAAGAACACTGATCACAAAGTGGATGAGGAACCAAGCAGTAAACACCTCACACCATAGGACCGACATCACAGAGGGGATGAGAAACAAAGCAGAAACCACCTCACACCAAAGGGCCCCCATCAAAAAAGGGATGAGGAACCAAGCAGGAACCACCTCATGACAAAATCCCACAACATAAAATGGATTAGGAACCCAGCAGAAACCACCTCACACCAAAGGCCAACATTACAAAGGGGATGAGTAACCCAGTAGGAACCACCTCACACAAAAGGGCCTGATTAACAAGGGTGATGAGGAACCAAGAAGGAACCACTTCACACCAGAGGGCCCACATCGCAAAGGGGATGAGGAACCCAGCAGGAACCACTTCATACCAAGGCCCCACATCGCAAAAGGGATGAGGAACCCAGCAGGAACCACTGCACAACAAAGGGCCCACATCACAAAGAGGATGAGAAGCCAAGAAGGAATAACGTGACACCAAAAGTCACACATCACTAAGGGGATGAGGAACCCATCAGGAACCACCTCACAACAGAGGGCCCACATCATAAAGGGGATGAGGAACCTGGCAGGAACCACTTAATAACAACAGTCCCACATTACATAGGGGATGAGGAACCAAGCAGGAACCACCTCACACTAAAGGGCCCACATCACAAAGAGGATGAGGAACGCAGCAAGAACAAGCTCACACGAATGAGTCCACATCACAAAGGGGATGAGCATCCCATTAGGATCCACCTCACAATAAAACTGCACATCGCAATGGGGATAAGGAACCCAGCAGGAACCTTCTCGCACCAAAATCCCACATTACATATGGGATGAGGAACACAGCAGGAACCACCTCACACATCTCATAGGCGATGAGGAACCCAGCAGGAGCCACCTCACACCAAAGGGCCCACATCACAAAGGGGATGAGGAACCAAGCAGAAACCCCTTCACACCACGAGCCCACAGTACATAGGGAATCATGAAACGAGCAGGAACCACTTCACACCAAAAGCGCACATCACAAATGGGATGAGGAACCAAGTTGGATCCACTTCAAACCCAATGGCCCACATCACAAAGGAAACACTTCAAAACAAAAGGTGACATCACATAGGGTATGAGGAAACCAGCAGAAACCAAATCATAACAAAAGCCCACATCACAAAAGGGATGAGGAACCCAGCAGGAGCCACCTCACACCAAAGGGCCCAGATCCCAAAGGGCATGAGGACCCCAGCAAGATCCACTTCACATCCAATGGCCCCCATCACAAAGGGGATGAGTAACCAAGCAGGAACCACCTGACACTAAAAGCCCACATGACATAGAGGATGAGGAACCCAGCAGTAACCACCTCGCACCAAAAGCCCACATCGCACAGAGAATGAGGAAACCAGCAGGACCTCCTCACACCGAAGAACACTGATCACAAAGTGGATGAGGAATCCAGCAGGAGCCAGCTCACACCAAAAGCCCACATCTCAAAGGGGAGGAGGAACCAAGCAGTAAACACCTCACACCAAAGGGCTGACATCACAGAGGGGATGAGAAACAAAGCAGAAACCACCTCACACCAAAGGGTCCCCATCAAAAAAGGGATGAGGAACCAAGCAGGAACCACCTCATGACAAAAGCCCACAACATAAAATGGATTAGGAACCAGTAGGAACCACCCCACACAAAAGGGCCCGATAAACAAGTGGGATGAGGAACCAAGAAGGAACCACCTCACACCAAAGGGCCCACATTGCAAAGGGGATGAGGAACCCAGCAGGAACCACTTCACACCAAGGACCCACATCGCCAAGGGGATGAGGAACCAAGCAGGAAACACTGCACAACAAAGGGCCCACATCACAAAGGGGATGATGAACCAAGAAGGATTAACCTGACATCAAAGGTCCCACATCACATAGGGGATGAGGAACCCAGCAGGAACCTTCTCGCACCAAAAGCCCACATCACATAGGAAATGAGGAGAGCAGCAGGAACCACCTCACACCAAAGGACCCTAACCACAAAGGGGATGAGGAAACCAGCAAGAAAGAGCTCACATGAATGGGTCCACATCACAAAGGGGATGAGGATCCCATTAGGATCCACCTCACAACAAAACCGCACATCGCAAAGGCAATGAGGAAACCATGAGGAACAACTTCACACCAAAGGTTCCACATCACAATCGGGATGAGGAACCCAGCAGGAAACACGTCACACCAAAAGCCCACATCGCAAAGGGGATGAGGAGCCCATCAGCAAGCTCTCACACCAATGGGCCCATATAACAAAGGGGATTAGGAGGCCAGCAAGAATCACCTCACACCAAAGGGTCCACATGACTAAGGGGATGAGGAACCCAGCAGGAACAACTTCACACCAAAAGCCCACATCGCAAACAGAATAAGTAAACCAGCATGAACCACTTAACCCAAAGCCCCACATCGAAAACGGGATGAGGAACCAAGCAGGAACCACCTCACAACAAAAGCCTACATCACCACGGTGATGAGGAACCAGCAGGAACCACCTCACCCCAAAGGCCCACATTACAAAGGGCATGAGGCACCCAGTCGGAACCACCTTACACCAAAGAACCCAAATCACAAAGAGAATGAGGAAACAAGGAAACACCTCACACTAAAAGCCCATATCACAAGGTGGATGAGGAACCCAGCAATAACCACCTAACACCAAACGCCCACATTACAAAGGGGATGAGGTACCCAGCAAGAACCACTTCACATTGAAGCATCCACGTTAAGAACGGGATGAGGAACCCAGCAGAAACCACCTCACACCAAAGGGCCCACATCACATATGGGATGAGGAACACAGCAGGAACCACCTCACACGAAAAGCCCACATCACAAAGGCGATGAGCCCAGCAGGATGCACCTCACACCAAAGGACCCACATTGCAAAGGGGATGAGGAGTAAGCAGGAACCACCTCACACCAAAAGTGCACATCACAAAGGGGATGAGGAAACCAGCCAGATCCACTTCAAACCCAATGGCCCACATCACAAATGGGATGAGAGACCAAGGTGGAACCACTTCAAAACAAAAGATGACATCACATAGGGTATGAGGAAACCAGCAGAAACCAAATCACAACAAAAGCCCACATCACAAAAGGGATGAGGAACCCAGCAGGAGCCACCTCACACCAAAGGGCCCAGATCGCAAAGGGCATGAGGACCCCAGCAAGATCCACTTCACACCCAATAGCCCACATCACAAAGAGGATGAGGAACCAAGTGGGAACCACCTGACACTAAAAGTCCACATCACATAGGGGATGAAGGACCCAGCAGGAACCACCTCACACCAAAAGCCCACATCGCATACAGAATGAGGAAACCAGCAGGACCACCACACACCAAAGAACACTGATCACAAAGTGGATTGGCTTTGGGAGCCCAGCAGGAGCCAGCTCACACCAAAAGCCCACATCGCAAAGCGGATGAGGAACCAAGCAGTAAACAGCTCACAACAAAGGGTGGACATCTAAGAGGGGATGAGAAAGAAAGCAGAAACCACCTCACACCAAAGGGCCCCCATCAAGAAAGGGATGAGGTACCAAGCAGGAATGAACTCATCACA
>NW_006790074.1:40507-44117 GCF_000442215.2 Lipotes vexillifer
GCAGGAATGAACTCATCACAAAAGCCCACAACATAAAATGGATTAGGAACCCAGCAGGAACCACCTCACACCAAAGGCCATCATTACAAAGGGGATGAGGAACCAACTGGGAACCACAAGCCCACATCACATAGGCAATGAGGAACCCAGCAGGAACCACCTTGCACCAAAAGCCCACATCGCATAGAGAATGAGGAAACCAGCAGGACCACCTCACACCAAAGAACACTGATCGCAAAGTGGATTAGGAACCCAGCAGAAACCACCTCACACCAAAAGCGAACATTACAAAGGGGATGAGTAACGCAGTAGGAACCAGCTTATAACAAAAGCCCATATTACAAATGGGATGAGGTACCCAGCAGGAACCACTTCACACCCAAGGGTCCACATCACAAAGGGGATGAGGAACCAAGCTGGAACCACTTGAAAACAAAAGATGACATCACATAGGGTATTAGGAACACAGGAGGAAACACCTCACACCAAAAGCCAACTTCAAAAAAGGAATGAGGAACTCAGCAGGACCCACCTAACACCAAAGGGTACACAACACAAAGGGGATGAGGAACCCATCAGGAACCACCTCACACCAAAAGCTCACATCACAAAGGGGATGACGAATCCGGCGGGAGCCACCTTGCACCAACGGGCCCACACCACAAAGGGTATGGGGAACCAAGGAGAAACCACTTCACACCAAGGGGCCCACATTACAAAGGGGATGAGGAACCCAGCAGGAACCACCTCACACTAAATGCCCACATCGCAAAGAGCACGGGCAACCCAGCAGGAATCACGTCACACTAAAACCCCACATCACACAGATCATAAGGAACACAGCAGGAACAACCTTAAACCAAAGGTCCACATCAAAAATGGGATGAGGAACCCATCAGGAGCCACCTCACAACAAAAGTGCGCATAACAAATGGAATGAGGAGCCCAGCAGGAACCACTTCACACACAATGGCCCACATCAGCAATGGGATGAGGAACCCAGCAGGAACCAGCTCACACCAAAAGCCAACATAACAAAGGGGATGAGCAACCCACTAGGAACCACCTCACACCAAAGGGCCCGATACACAAAGGGGATGAGGAACCAAGAAGGAATGACCTCACACCAAAGGGCCCACATCACAAAGGGGATGAAGAACCCAACAGGAACCACTGCAAAACAAAGGGTCCACATCACAAAGGGGATGAGGAACCAAGAAGGAACCACCTGACACCAATGGCACACATCACTAAGTGAATGAGGAACCCAGCAGGAAGCATTCACACCAACAGGCCCATATCACAAAGGGGATGAGGACCCCATTGGGAACAAGTTCACACCAAAAGCCCACATCACAAAGGGGATGAGGAAACAAGCAGGAACCACTTAACCCAAAGCCCTGCATCACAAAGGGGATGAGGAACCCGGCAGGAACCACCTCACACCAAAATCCCACATCACAAAGGGGATGAGGAACCCAGCAGGAGCCAGCTCACACCAAAAGCCCACATCACAAAGGGGATGAGGAACCAAGCAGTAAACACCTCACACCAAAGGGCCCCACATCACAAAGGGGATGAGGAACCAAGCAGTAAACACCTCACAAAAAAGCGCCGACATCACAGAGGGGATGAGAAACAAAGCAGAAACCACCTCACACCAAAGGGCCCATACCACAAAAGGGATGAGGAATCAAGCAAGAACCAATTCACACGAAAAGGCAACATTACAAAGGGGATGAGTAACCCGGTAGGATCCACCTCACACGACAGGGCCTGATTCACAAAGGAGATGAGGAACCAAGAAGGAACCACTTCACACCAAGGCTCCACATCGCAAAGGGGAAGAGGAACCCAGCAGGAACCAAATCACAACAAAAACCCATATCACAAAACGGATGAGGAACCCAGCTGGAGCCACCTCACATAAAAGGCCCCAGATCACAAAGGGCATGAGGACCCCAGCAGGATCCACTTCACACCCAATGGCCCACATCACAAAGGGGATGAGGAACCAAGCTGGAACCACCTCACACTAAAAGCACACATCACATAGGGGATGAGGAACCAAGCTGGAACCACATCGCACCAAAAGCCCACATCGCATAGAGAATGAGGAAACCAGCAGGAACCACCTCACACAAATAACACTCATCACCAAGTGGATGAGGAACCCATCAGAACCACACCAAAGGTCCACATCAAAAATGGAATGAGGGGGCTTCCCTGGTGGCGCAGTGGTCGAGAGTCCGCCTGCTGCACGGGTTCGTGCCCTGGTCCGGGAAGATCCCACATGCCGCGGAGCGGCTGAGCCCATGAGCCATGGCCGCTGAGCCTGTGCGTCCGGAGCCTGTGCTCCGCAACGGGAGAAGCCACAACAGTGAGAGGCCTGCGTAATGCAAAAAAAAAAAAAAAGGAATGAGGAACCCATCAGGAACCACCTCACAACAAAAGTGCACATCGCAAATGTAATAAGGAACCCAGCAGGAACCACTTCACACCCAATGGCCCACATCAGCAATGGGATGAGGAACCCAGCAGGAACCAGCTCATACCAAAAGCCAACATAACAAAGGGGATGAGTAACCCACTAGGAACCACCTCACACCAAAGGGCCCAATACACAAAAGGGATGACGAACCAAGAAGGAACCACCTCACACCAAAGGGCCCACATCGCAAAGGGGATGAGGAACCAAGAAGGAACCACCTGACACCAATGGCACACATCACTAAGTGAATGAGGAACCCAGCAGGAAGCACTCACACCAACAGGCCCATATCACAAAGGGGATGAGGACACCATCGGGAACAAGTTCACACCAAAAGCCCACATCACAAAAGGAATGAGGAAACAAGCAGGAACCACTTAACCCAAAGCCCTACATCACAAAGGGGATGAGGAACCCGGCAGGAACCACCTCACACCAAAATCCCACATCACAAAGGGGATGAGGAACCCAGCAGGAGCCAACTCACACCAAAAGCCCACATCACAAAGGGGATGAAGGACCAAGCAGTAAACACCTCACAAAAAAGCGCCGACATCACAGAGGGGATGAGAAACAAAGCAGAAACCACCTCACACCAAAGGGCCCACACACAAAAGGGATGAGGAATCAAGCAGGAACCAATTCACAACATAAGCCCACAACATAAATGGGATTAGGAGCCCAGCAGGAACCGCCTCACACAAAAAGGCAACATTACAAAGGGGATGAGTAACCCGGTAGGATCCACCTCACACCATAGGGCCTGATTCACAAAGGGGATGAGGAACCAAGAACGAACCACCTCACACCAAAGGGCTCACATCACAAAGGTGATGAGGAACCCAGCAGGAACCACATTACCCCGAAATCCCACATCACAAAGGGGATGAGGAACCAAGTAGGAACAACCTCACACCAAAGACCCACATCACAAAGGGGATGAGGAACCCAGCAGGAACCACCTCACCGGAAAAGCCCACATTACAAGGGGATGAGGCACCCAGCCGGAACCATCTTAAACCAAAGGATCCACATCACAAATGGGATGAGGAACCAAGCAGGAACCAACTTACACCAAAGGGCCCCCATCAAGAAAGGGATGAGGTACCAAGCAGGAAT
>NW_006790074.1:44279-70953 GCF_000442215.2 Lipotes vexillifer
GCAGGAATGAACTCATCACAAAAGCCCACAACATAAAATGGATTAGGAACCCAGCAGGAACCACCTCACACCAAAGGCCATCATTACAAAGGGGATGAGGAACCAACTGGGAACCACAAGCCCACATCACATAGGCAATGAGGAACCCAGCAGGAACCACCTTGCACCAAAAGCCCACATCGCATAGAGAATGAGGAAACCAGCAGGACCACCTCACACCAAAGAACACTGATCGCAAAGTGGATTAGGAACCCAGCAGAAACCACCTCACACCAAAAGCACACATTACATAGGGAATCATGAAATGAGCAGGAACCACCTCACACCAAAAGCACACATTGCAAATGGGATGAGGAACGCAGCTTGATCCACTTCAAACCCAATGGCCCACATCACAAAGGGGATGAGGGACCAAGGTAAAACCACTTAAAAACAAAAGATGACATCACATAGGGTATGGGGAACCCAGCAGGAACCAAATCACAACAAAAACGCATATCACAAAACGGATGAGGAACCCAGCTGGAGCCACCTCACATAAAAGGCCCCAGATCGCAAGGGCATGAGGACCCCAGCAGGATCCACTTCACACCCAATGGCCCACATCACAAAGGGGATGAGGAACCAAGCTGGAATCACCTCACACTAAAAGCCCACATCACATAAGGGATGAGGAACCCAGCAGG
Organism: Lipotes vexillifer; assembly: GCF_000442215.2. NCBI lineage: Eukaryota > Metazoa > Chordata > Mammalia > Artiodactyla > Lipotidae > Lipotes > Lipotes vexillifer. The sequence goes on from NW_006790074.1 coordinate 44,966, forward strand.
AACCACATCGCACCAAAAGCCCACATCGCACAGAGAATGAGGAACCCAGCAGGAACCACCTCACACAAATAACACTCATCATGGGCTTCTCTGGTGGCACAGTGGTTGAGAGTCTGCCTGTCGATGCAGGGGACACGGGTTCATGCCCCAGTCCAGGAAGATCCCACATGCCGCGGAACGGCTAGGCCCGTGAGCCATGGCCGCTGAGCCTGCGCATCCGGAGCCTGTGCTCCGCGATGGGAGAGGCCACAACAGTGAGAGGCCCGCGTACTGCAAAAAAAAAATAATAAATAAATAAATAAATAACACTCATCACAAAGGTGATGAGGAACCCATCAGGAACCACCTCACAACAAAAGTATACATCGCAAAGGGAATGAGGAACCAAGCAGAAACCACCTCACAGCAAATAGCCCACATCGCCAAGAGGATGATGAACCCAGCAGCGACCATGCACAGCAAAGGGCCCACGTCACAAAGGGGATGAGGAACCAAGAAGGAACCACCTCTTACCAAAGGGCCCACATCACAAAGGGGATGAGGAACACAGCAGGAGGTGCCTCACACCAAAGGCCACATCACAAAGGAAATGAGGAACCCAGCAGGAACCAACTCGCAGCAAAGCCCAACTTACAAATGTGATGAGGTACCCAGCAGGAACCCCCTCCCACCAAAGGGTCCACATCACAAACGGGACGAGGAACCCAGCAGGAGCCACCACGCACCAAAAGCCCACATTATAAAGGAGTTGAGAAATCCAGCCAAAACCATATCATACAAAAAGCCCACATTGTAAAGGGGAGGAGAAACAAAGCAGTAAGCATCTCACACTGTAGAATCCACATCACAAAAGGAATGAGGAACCCAGCATGAACCAGCAAACACCAAAGGGCCTAGATCACAAAGGGGATGAGGAACCCAGCAGGAACCACCTCACACCAAAAGCCCATATTACAAATGGGATGAGGTACCCAGCAGAAACCACTTCACACCCAAGGGTCCACATCAAAAAGGGGATGAGGAACCAAGCTGGAACCACTTCAAAACAAAAGGTGACATCACAGAGGGTATGAGGAACCCAGCAAGAACCAGCTCACAATGAAAGCCCACATCACAAAAGGGATGAGGAACCAACAAGGAACCACGTTACACCAAAGAGCCCACATCACAAAGGGAATCAGAAACCCAGCAGGAACCACCTCACCCTAAAAGCCCACATCACAAAGTTGGTGAGGAAACCAGCATAAACCACCTCACAACAAAAGCCCACATCAAAAAGTGGATGAGAAACCCAGCAGGAACCACGTCACACCAAAAGCCAACATTACAAGGGGGATGAAGAACCCAGCAGGAACCACCTCACACCAAAAGCCTACATCGCAAAGGGGATGAGGAACAAATCAGAAACGACCTCACACCAAAAGCCCACATCACGTAGGGAATCAGGAAACGAACAGGAACCACCTCACACCAAAAGGGCACATCGCAAATGGGATGTGGACCCAGCTGGTTCCACTTCACACACAATGGCCCACATCACAAAGGGGATGAGGAACGAACCTGGAACCACTGTAAAACAAAACATGACATCACATAGGGTATGAGGAACCCAGCAGGAACCACCTCACAACAAAAGCGAACATCACAAAAGCAATGAGGAACTCAGCAGGATCCACATAACACCAAAGGGTACACAACACAAAGGGGATGAGGAACCCATCAGGAACCACCTCACTCCAAAACATCACATCGCAAAGGGGATGAGGAACCTGGCAGGAACAACCTCACACTAAAAGCCCACATCACAAAGAGGATGGGGAACCCAGCAGGAACCACCTCACAGCAAGAGCCAACAGAAGATAGGGAATGAGGAGCCCAGCAGGAACCACTTCACACCCAATGCCCCACATCACCAGTGGCATGAGGAACCAAGCAGGAACCACCTTACACCAAAGAACCCACATCACAAAGGGGATGAGTAAACAACAAGGAACCACCTCACACTAAAAGCCCATATCAAATAGTGGATGAGGAACCCAGCAAGAACCACTTAATACTAAAAGCCCACATTACAAAGGGGATGAGTGACCCAGCAGTAACCACCTCGCACTGAAGAGTCCACATCACAAAAGGTATGATGAACCAGCACACACCAAAGGGCCCAGATCACAAAGGGGATGAGGAACCAAGCCGGAAACACCTCACACGAAAAGCCCACATTATATAGGGGATAAGGAACCCAGTAGGAAAACCCTCACACCACAGCGCCCACGTCACAACGTGTATGAGGAACACAGCAGTAAACAGCTCACACCAAAAGACCACATCACACAGGGGATGTGGAACCCTGCAGGAACCACATCACACCAAACCCCCATATTACAAATGGGATGAGGTACCCAGCATGAACCATTTCACAACCAAGGGTCCAAATCAAAAAGGGGATGAGGAACCCAGCAGAAACCACTTCACACCAAAGGGCCCACATCACAAAGGGGAAGAGGAACCAAGCTGGAACCACTTCAAAACAAAAGGTGACATCACATGGCATAGGAGGAACCCAGCAGGGACCACCTCACAACGAAAGCCCACATCACAAAAGGGATGAGGAACCCACTAGGAACCACCTCACAACAAAGGGCCCACAAAACAAAGGGGATAAGTAACCCATTGAGAACCACCTCACACCAAAATCCCACATCGCAAAGGGGATGAGGAAGCCAGAAGGGACCACCTGACACCATAAGCTTACATCACAAAGGGGATGAGGAACACAGCAGGAACCACATCACCCCATAAGCCCACATTAAAAAGGGTATGAGGCACCCAGTAGGAACCACCTCACATCAAACGGTCCACATCACAAGGGGATAAGGAACCAACAAGGAACCATGATACACCAAAGAGCCCACATCACAAAGGGAATCAGAAACCCAGCAGGAACCACCTCAACCTAAAAGCCCACATCACAAAGTGGATGAGGAACCCAGCAGGAAGCCTTCACACAAACGGGCCCATATCACAGAGGGGACGAGGAAACCAGCAAGAGCCACCTCACACCAAATCATCCACATCACTAAGGAGATGAGGAACCCAGCAAGAACAACTTCTCAACAAAAGCCCACATCGCAAATGGAATGAGGAAACAAGCAGGAACCACTTAACCCAAAGCCCCACATCACAAAGGGGTTGAGGAACCCAGCAGGAACCACATTACCCTGGAAGCCCACATCACAAAGGGGATGAGAAACCAAGTAGGAACCACTTCACACCAAAGGGCCCACATCACAAAGGGGATGAGGAACCCAACAGGAACCACCACACACTAAAGGGCCCAGATCCCAAAGGGGATGAGGAATCACACCAGAATCACCTCACAACAACAGCCCACATCACAAAGGGGATGAGGAATGCTGCAGGAAGAACCTCACACCAAAGGTCCACATCACAAAGGGGATGAGGAACACAGCAGGAACCACCTCACAACAACAACCTACATCACAAAGGGGATGAGGAACCCAGCAGGAAACAACATACCCCAAAGGCCCACATTACGAAGGGGATAAGGCACCGAGCAGGAAACACCGCACACCAAAGGGTCCACAACAAAAAGGGGATAAGGAACGCATCACGAACCACCTCACACCAAAAGCCCCCATCACAAAGGGGATGAGGAACCAAGCAGGAACCACTTCAAACCAAAGGGCCAACATCAGAAAGGGGATGAGGAACCCAAGGAGAACAACCTCACACCAAAGGGCCCACATCACAAATGGGATGAGTAACCCAGCAGGAACCACCTCACACCAAAGGGCCCACATCACATAGGGGATGATTAACCAAGCAGGAACCACCTCACACATAAGGCCCCACATAGAGGAGTTGAGGAAAACGGCAGAAGCGTAAAACGCGGAGATCACCGTCCTGCCCACAGATACATACGAAATACATCTACTTGTGGAACTGCTCCCACAGAACACCCACTGAACACAGGCAGAAGACCTCAGACCTCTCAACACGCAACAAATTGCCCACGTACCTGGGTAGGGAAAAAGTAAAAAGAATAAACAGAGACAAAAGAATACGGCCAGGACCTGCAACAGTGGGAGGGAGCTGTGAAGGAGGAAAGGTTTCCACACACTAGGAAGCCCGATGGCGGGCGGAGACTGCGGGGGGCGGAGGAGAGCGCAGCAACAGCGGTGCGGAGGGCAAAGCGGGGAGATTCCCGCACAGAGGATCGGTGCCGACCGGCACTCACCGGCCCGAGAGGCTTGTCTGCTCAATGACTGGAGCAGCGGGGGCTGGGAGCTGAGGCTCAGGCTTCGGTCAGATCGCAGGGAGAGGACTGGCGGCGTGAACACAGCCTCCAGGGGGTTAGTGCACCACGGCTACCCGGGAGGGAGTCCGCGGAAACGTCTGGAGCTGGCGAGGAGACAAGAGACGTTTTCTTACCTCTTTGTTTCCTGGTGCACGAGGAGAGGGGATTAAGAGTGCTGCTTGCAGGAGCTCGAGTCAGGAGCAAGCCGCAGCTAACAGCGCAGGCCCCACAGACAGGCATGATACGCTAAGGCTGCTGCTGCCGCTACTGCCAGGGTCCCGTGATCCAGGGACAACTTCCCCAGGAGAACGCACGGCGCGCCTCAGGCTGGTGCAACGTCACGCCGGCCTCTGCCGCCGCAGGCCCGCCCCGCACTCCGTGCCCCTCCCTCCCCCCACCCCCCGCCTGAGTGAGCCACAGCCTCCGAATCAGCTGCTCCCTTAACTCCGTCCTGCCTGAGTGAAGAATAGACCACCTCAGGCGACCTACACGCAGAGGCGGAGCCAAATCCAAAGCTGAACCGAAGGAGCTATGTGAACAAAGACGAGCAATGGAAATTCCTCGCAGCAGCCTCAGATGCGGCGGATTAAATCTTCACAATCAACTTGATATATCCTGCATCTGTGGAATACCTGAATAGACAATGAATCATCCCAAATTGAGGAGGTGGACTTTGAGAGCAAGATATATTATTTTTTCCCCTTTTCCTCTTTTTGTGAGTGTGTATGTGTATGCTTCTGTGTTCGATTTTGTCTGTATAGATTTGCTTTCACCATTTGTCCTAGGGTTCTGTCCGTCCGTTTTTTTTGTTTGTTTGTTTTTTAAATTTTTTTCTTAATAACTATTTTTTATTTTAATAACTTTATTTAATCTTACTTTATTTTATTTTATCCTCTTTCTTTCTTTCTACTTTTTCTCCCTTTATTCTGAGCCGTGTTGATGAAAGGCTCTTGGTGCTCGAGCCAGGAGTCAGTGCTGTGCCTTTGAGGTGGGAGAGCCAACCGCAGGACACTGGTCGTCAGGAGACCTCCCAGCTCTACGTAATATCAACTGGCACAAACCTCTCAGAGATCTCCATCTCAACACCAAGACCCAGCTTCACTCAACGACCAGCAAGCTACAGTGCTGGAAACCCTATGCCAAACAACTAGCAATACAGGAACACAATCCCACCCATTAGCAGAGAGGCTGCCTAAAATTTTAAAAAGGCCACAGACAATCCAAAACACACCACCACACGTGGACCTGCTCACCAGAAAGGCAAGATCCAGCCTCATCCACCAGAACACAGGCACTACTCCCCTGCAAGAGGAAGCCTACACAACCTATTGAACCAACTGTAGCCACTAGGGGAAGACACCAATAACAACGGGAACTATGACCCTGCAGCCTCCAAAAAAGAGACCCCAAACACAGTATGATAAGCAAAATGAGAGGACAGAAAAACACACAGCAGATGAAGGAGCAAGGTAAAAACCCACCAGACCTAACAAATGGAGAGGAAACAGGCAGTCTACCTGAAAAAGAAGTCAGAATAATGATAGTAAAGATGATCCAAAATCATGGAAATAGAATAAAGAAAATGCAAGAAACATTTAACAAGGACCTACAAGAACTAACGAGGAAACAAGCAATGATGAAAAACACAATAAATGAAATTTAAAATAGTCTAGAAGGGGTTAATAGCAGAATAACTGAGGCAGAAGAACGGATAACTGACCTGGAAGATATAATAGTGGAAATAACTACTGCAGAGCAGAATAAAGAAAAAAGAATGAAAAGAACTGAGGACAGACTCACAGAACTCTGGGACAACATTAAATATACCAACATTCGAATTATAGTGTTCCCAGAAGACGAAGACAAAAAGAAAGGGACTGAGAAAATATTTGAAAAGATTTCCCATATAAGGGAAGGGAAATGGTTAATCAAGTCCAGGAAGCACAGAGAGTCCCATACAGGATAAATCCAAGAAGCAGCACGCCAAGACACATATTAATCAAACTATCAAAAATTAAATACAAAGAAAACATACTAAAAGCAGCAAGGGAAAAACAACAAATAACACACAAGGCAATCCCCATAAGGTGAACAGCTGATCTTTCAGCAGAAACTCTGCAAGCCAAAAGGGAGTGACAGAACATATTTAAAGTGATGAAGCAGAAAAACCTACAACCATGATTACTCTACCCAGCAAGCATCTCATTCAGATCTGACGGAGAATTTAAAATCTTTACAGACAAGCAAAAGCTGAGAGAGTTCAGCACCACCAAACCAGCTTTACAACAAATGCTAAAGGACTTCTCTAGGCAAGAAACACAAGAGAAGGAAAAGACCTACAATAACAAGCCCAAAACAATTAAGAAAATGGGAATAGGAACAAACATATCGATAATTACCTTAAATGTAAATGGATTAAATGCTCCCACGAAAAGATACAGACTGGATGAATGGATACAAAAACAAGACCCATATGTGTGCTGTCTAAAAGAGACCCACTTCAGACCTAGGGACACATACAGAATGAAAGTGAGGGGATGGAAAAAGATATTCCATGCAAATGGAAATCAAAAGAAAGCTGGACTAGCAATTCTCATATCAGACAAAATAGACTTGAAAATAAAGATGATTACAAGAGGCAAAGAAGGACACTACATAATGATCAAGGGATCGATCCAAGAAGAAGATATAACAATTGTAAATATTTATGCACCCAACATAGGAGCACCTCAATACATAAGGCAAATACTAACAGCCATAAAAGGGGAAATTGACAGTAACACATTCATAGTAGGGGACTTTAACACCCCACTTTCACCAATGGACAGATCATCCAAAATGAAAATAAATAAGGAAACACAAGCTTTAAATGATACATTAAACAGGGAAGATGGGATTGATATCCATAGGAAATGCCATCCAAAAACAACAGAATACAAATTTTTCTCAAGTGCTCATGGAACATTCTCCAGGATAGATCCTATCTTGGGTCACAAATCAAGCCTTGGTAAATTTAAGAAAATTGAAGTTGTATCAAGTATCTTTTCCGACCACAACGCTATGGGACTAGATAACAATTACAAGAAAATATCTGTAAAAAATACAAACACATGTAGGCTAAACAATACACTATTTAATAAAGAAGTAATCCCTGAAGAAATCAAAGAGGAAATCAAAAAATACCTAGAAACAAATGACAATGGAGATACGACGGCCCAAAACCTATGGGATGCAGCAAAAGCAGTTGTAAGACGTAAATTTATAGCAATACAATCCTACCTTAAGAAACAGGAAACATCTCGAATAAACAACCTAACCTTGCACCTCAAGCAATTAGAGAAAGAAGAACAAAAAAACCCCAGAGTTAGCAGAAGGAAAGAAATCATAAAAATCAGATCAGAAATAAATGAAAAAGAAATGAAGGAAACAATAGCAAAGATCAATAAAACTAAAAGCTGGTTCTTTGAGAAGATAAACAAAATAGATAAACCATTAGCCAGACTCATCAAGAAAAAAAGGGAGAAGACTCAAATCAATAGAATCAGAAATGAAAAAGGAGAAGTAACAACTGACACTGCAGAAATACAAAAAATCATGAGGGATTACTACAAGCAGAAAAGGAGAAGTAACAACTGACATTGCAGAAATACAAAAGATCATGAGCCATTACTACAAGCAACTCTATGCCTATAAAATGGAGAACCTGGAGGAAATAGACAAATTCTTAGAAATGCACAACCTGCAAAGAATGAATCAGGAAGCAACAGAAAATATGAGCAGACAAAGCACAAGCACTGAAATTGAAACTGTGATGAAAAGTCTTCCAACAAACAAAAGCCCAGGACCAGATGGCTTCACAGGCGAATTCTATCAAACATTTAGAGAACAGATAACACCTATCCTCTTCAAACTCTTCCAAAATATAGCAGAGGGAGGAACACGCCCAAACTCATTCTATGAGGACACCATCACCCTGATACAAAAAGCAGACAAAGATGTCACAACGAAAGAAAACTACAGGCCAATATCACTGATGAACATAGATGCAAATGTCCTCAACAAACTACTAGCAAACAGAATCCAACAGCACATTAAGAGGAACGTACACCATGATCAAGTGGGGTTTATTCCAGCAATGCAAGGATTCTTCAATATATGCAAATCAATCCACATGATACACCATATTAACAAACTGAAGGAGAAAAACCATATGATCATCTCAATAGAGGCAGAGAAAGCTTTCAACAAAATTCAACGCCCACTTATGATAAAAACTGTGCAGAAAGTAGGCATGGAGGGAATTTTCCTCAACATTATAAAGGCCATATATGACAAACCGACAGCCAACATCGTCCTCAATGGTGAAAAACTGAAAACATTTCCAGTAAGATCAGGAACAACACAAGGTTGCCCACTCTCACCACTCTTATTGAATATAGTTTTCGAAGTTTTAGCCACAGCAATCAGAGAAGAAAAGGAAATAAAAGGAATCCAAATTGGAAAAGAAGAAATAAAGCTGTCACTGTTTCAAGATGACATGATACTATACATAGAGAATCCGAAAGATGCTACCAGAAAACTACTAGAGCTAATCAGTGAATTTGGTAAAGTAGCAGGATACAAAATTAATGCACAGAAATCTCTGGCACTCACATACACCAATGATGAAAAATCTGAAAGTGAAATTAAGAAAACACTCCCATTTACCATTGCAACAAAAAGAAGAAAATATCTAGGAATAAACGTACCTAAGGAGACAAAAGACCTGTATGCAGAACATTGTAAGACACTAATGAAAGAAATTGAAGATGATACAAATAGATGGATAGATATAGCATGATCCTGGATTGGAAGAATCAACATTGTGAAAATGACTCTACTACGCAAAGCAATCTACAGATTCAATGCAATCCCTATCAAACAACCACTGGCATTTTTCACAGAACTAGAACAAAAAAATTCACCATTTGTATAGAAACACAAAAGACCCCGAATATCAAAAGCAGTCTTGAGAACGAAAAACGGAGCTGGAGGAATCAGGCTCCCTGACTTCAGACTATACTACAAAGCTACCGTAATCATGACAGTATGGTACTGGCACAAAAACAGAAATATAGATCAATGGAATAGGATAGAAAGCCCAGAGATAAACGCATGCACATATGGTCAACTTATCTTTGATAAAGGAGGCAAGAGTATACAGTGGAGAAAAGACAGCCTCTTCAATAAGTGGTGCTGGGAAAACTGGACAGGTATATGTAAAAGTATGCGATTAGAACACTCCCTAACACCATACACAAAAATAAACTCAAAATGGATTAAAGACCTAAATGCAAGGACAGAAACTATCAAACTCTTAGAGGAAAACATAGGCAGAACACTCTGTGACATCAATCACAGCAAGATCCTTTTTGACCCATCTCCTAGAGAAATGGAAATAAAAATAAACAAAAGGGACCTAATAGAACTTCAAAGCTTTTGCACAGCAAAGGAAACCATAAACAAGACCAAATGAAGTAACTGACAAAGGATTAATCTCCAAAATTTACAAGCAGCTCATGCAGCTCAATAACAAAAAAACAAACAACCCAATCCAAAAATGGGGAGAAGACCTAAATAGGCATTTCTCAAAAGAAAATATACAGATTGCCAACAAGCACATGAAAGAAAACTCATCATTAATCATTAGAGTAATGCAAATCAAAACTACAATGAGATATCATCTCACACCAGTCAGAATGGCCATCATCAAAAAATGTAGAAACAATAAATGCTGGAGAAGCTGTGGTGAAAAGGGAAAACTCTTGCACTGCTGGTGGGAAGGTGAATTGGTACAGCCACTATGGAGAACAGTATGGAGGTTCCTTAGAAAACTACAAATAGAACTACCGTATGACCCAGCAATGCCACTACTGGGCGTATACCCAGAGAAAACCATAATTCAAAAACAGTCATGTACAAAATATTCATTGCAGCTCCATTTACAATAGCCAGGAGATGGAAGCAACCTAAGTGTCCATCATCGGATGAATGGATAGAGAAGATGTGGCACATATATACAATGGAATATTACTCAGCCATAAAAAGAAACGATATTGAGTTATTTGTAGTGAGGTGGATGGGCCTGCAGTCTGTAATACAGAGTGAGGTAAGTCAGAAAGAGAAGGACAAATACCATATGCTAACACATATATATGGAATTTAAGAAAAAAAAATCTCATGAAGGACCTAGGAGTAAGACAGGAATAAAGACCTAGACCTACTAGTGGATGGACTTGAGGATATGCAGAGGGGAAAGGGTAAGCTGTGACATACTGAGAGAGTGGCATGGACATATATACACTACCAAACGTAAAATACATAGCTAGAGGGAAGCAGCCGCATAGCACAGGGAGATCAGCTCAGTGCTCTGTGAACACCTAGAGGGGTGACATAGGGACGGTGGGAGGGAGAGAGACGCAAGAGGGAAGAGATATGGGAACATATGTATAACTGAGTTACACTGTTATAAAGCAGAAAGCAACACACCATTTTAAAGCAATTATACTCCAATAAATATGTAAAATAAAATAAAAGGTAATGAGAGCCTCCCTGGTGGCGCAGTGGTTGAGAATCCGCCTGCCGATGCAGGGGACACGGGCTCGTGTCCCAGTCCGGGAGGATCCCACATGCCGCTGAGCAGCTGGGCCCATGAGCCGTGGCTGCTGAGCCTGCGCGTCTGGAGCCTGTGCTCTGCAACGGGAGAGGCCACAACAGTGAGAGACCTGCGTACCAAAAAAATAAATATATAAAACAAAAGGTAATGAGAAGTCACAGATATAGAAAACAAACTTACGGTTACCAGGCAGGGAGGGGGAGGGTGGGAGGGATAAACTGAGAGATTGGGATTGACATATACACACTACTATATATAAAATAGATAACTAATAAGGACCTACTATATAGCACAGGGAACGCTACTTAGTACTCTATAATGGCCTATATTGGAAAAGAATGTAAAAGAGGATGAATATATGAATATGTATAACTGATTCAAATTGCTCTATACCTAAACTGACACAAGATTGTAAATCAACTGTATCCCAATAAAATTTTTACTTTAAAAAATGAAAAAAAAAAAAAAGGTGAGGAACCCAGCAGGAACCACCTCACACCACAGGGCACACATAACAAAGGGGATGAGGAACAGAGCAGGATCCACCTCACACCATACCCCACATCACAAAGGGGATGAGGATCCAAGCAGGAACCAGCTCACACATAAGGGCCCACATAGAGGAGTTGAGGAAAATGGCAGAAGCGTGAGACGCGGAGATCACCCTCCTCCCCACAGATACATCCGAAATACATCTACTTGTGGAACTCCACATACAGAACACCCTCTGAACGCTGGCAGAAGACCTCAGACCTCCCAATAGGCAAGAAATTCACCACGTACCTGGGTAGGGCAAAAGTAAAAAGAATAAACAGAGACAAAAGAATACCGACAGGACCTGCACCAGTGGGAGGGAGCTGTGAAGGAGGAAAGCTTTCCACACACTAGGAAGCCACTTCGTGGGCAGAGACTGCGGGTGGCGGAGGATAGCACAGCAAGAGCAGTGCGGAGGGCAAAGCGGGGAGATTCCCGCACAGAGAATCCGTGCCGACCGGCACTCACGGGACCGAGAGGCCTGTCTGCTCACCCACCGGGGTGGGCGGGGGCTGGGAGCTGAGGCTCGGGCTTTGGTCGGATCGCAGGGAGAGGACTGGTGGGTTGAACACAGCCTGAAGGGGTTAGTGCACCACGGCTACCCGCGAGGGAGTCTGGGGAAATGTCTGGAGCTGGCAAGGAGACAAGAGACGTTTTCTTACCTCTTTGTTTCCTGGTGCGCGAGGAGAGGGGATTAAGAGCGCTGCTTGCAGGAGCTCCAGAGACGGGCGCGAGCCGCGGCTAACAGCGCAGACCCGAGAGACGGTCATGAGACGCTAAGGCTGCTGCTGCCGCCACCAAGAAGCCTGTGGGCGAGCACAGGTGACTGTCCACACCACCCCTCCCGGGAGCCTGTGCAGCCCGCCACTGCCAGGGTCCCGTGATCCAGGGACAACTTCCCCGGGAGAACGCACGGCGCGCCTCTGCCGCCGCAGGCCCGCCCCACACCCCGTGCCCCTCCCACCCCCCACACCCCCCCGGCTTGAGTGAGCCAAAGCGCCCGAATCAGCTGCTCCCTTAACCCCGTGCTGTCTGAGCGAAGAGCTGATGCCCTCAGGCGACTTACACGCAGAGGTGGAGCCAAACCCAAAGCTGAGCCCCTGGGAGCTGTGAGAACAAAGAAGAGAAACCGAAATTTCTCGCAGCAGCCTCAGATGCAGCGGATTAAATCTCCACAATCAACTTGATATACCCTACAACTGTGGAATACCTGAAGAGACAATGAATCATCCCAAACTGAGGAGGTGGAATTTGAGAGCAAGATATATTATTATTTCCCCTTTTCCTCTTTTTGTGAGTGTGCATGTGTATGCTTCTATGTGAGATTATGTCTGCAAAGCTTTGCTTTCACCATTTGTCCTAGGGTTCTCTCCGATCGCTTTTTAATTTTTTTGTTTTTAAAATTTCTTTCTTAACTATTTTTATTTTAATAACTTTATTTTATCTTACTTTATTTTATTTTATCCTCTTTCTTTCTACTTTTTCTCCCTTTTATTCTGAGCCGTGTTGATGAAAGGCTCTTGGTGCTCCAGCCAGGAGTCAGTGCTGTGCCTCTGAGGTGGGAGAGCCAACTTCAGGACACTGGTCCTCAAGAGACCTCCCAGCTCTACGTAATCTCAAACGGCGAAAACCTCCCAGAGATCTCCGTCTCAACACCAAGACCCAGCGTCCCTCAATGACCAGCAAGCTACAGTGCTGGACACCCGAAGCCAAACAACTAGCAAAACAGGAACACAACCCCACCCATTAGCAGAGAGGCTGCCTAAAATCGTAAAAAGGCCACAGACACCCCAATACACACCACCAGACAGGGACCTGTCCACCAGAAAGACAAGATCCAGCCTCATCCACCAGAGCACAGGCACTACAGGACATATTTAAAGTGATGAAGGAGAAAAACCTACAACCAAGATTACCCAGCAAGGATCTCATTCAGATTGGATGGAGAATTTAAAATCTTTACAGACAAGCAAAAGCTCAGAGAGTTCAGCACCACCAAACCAGCTTTACAACAAATGCTAAAGGACTTCTCTAGGCAAGAAACACAAGAGAAGGAAAAGACCTACAATAACAAGCCCAAAACAATTAAGAAAATGGGAATAGGAACATACATATTGATAATTACCTTAAATGTAAATGGATTGAATGCTTCCACCAACAGATACCGACTCGCTGAATGGATACAGAAACAAGACCCATATGTGTGCTGTCTAAAAGAGACCCACTTCAGACCTAGGGACACATACAGAATGAAAGTGAGGGGATGGAAAAAGATATTCCATGCAAATGGAAATCAAAAGAAAGCTGGACTAGCAATTCTCATATCAGACAAAATAGACTTGAAAATAAAGATGATTACAAGAGGCAAAGAAGGACACTACATAATGATCAAGGGATCGATCCAAGAAGAAGATATAACAATTGTAAATATTTATGCACCCAACATAGGAGCACATCAATACATAAGGCAAATACTAACAGCCATAAAAGGGGAAAGTGACAGTAACACATTCATAGCAGGGGACTTTAAAACCCCACTTTCACCAATGGATCATCCAAAATGAAAATAAATAAGGAAACACAAGCTTTAAATGATACATTAACAAGATGGTATTAATTGATATCCATAGGAAATGCCATCCAAAAACAACAGAATACAAATTTTTCTCAAGTGCTCATGGAACATTCTCCAGGATAGATCCTATCTTGGGTCACAAATCAAGCCTTGGTAAATTTAAGAAAATTGAAATTGTATCAAGTAACTTTTCCGACCACAACGCTATGGGACTAGATATTAATTACAGGAAAAGATCTGTAAAAAAAAAAAAATACAAACACATGGAGGCTAAACAATACACTACTTAATAACGGAGTGATCACAGAAGAAATCAAAGAGGAAATCAAAAAATACCTAGAAACGAACGACAATGGAGACACGACGGCCCAAAACCTATGGGATGCAGCAAAAGCAGTTGTAAGACGTAAATTTATAGCAATACAATCCTACCTTAAGAAACAGGAAACATCTCGAATAAACAACCTAACCTTGTAACTAAAGCAATTAGAGGAAGAAGAGCAAAAGAACCCCAAAGTTAGGAGAAGGAAACAAATCATAAAGATCAGATCAGAAATAAATGCAAAAGAAATTAAGGAAACGATAGCAAAGACCAATAAAACTAAAAGCTGGTTCTTTGAGAAGATAAATAAAATTGATAAACCACTGACAAAACATTGATAAACCATTAGTTCTTTGAGAGCATCAACAAAATTGCTAAACCACTAGCCAGACTCATCAAGATAAAAAGGGAGAAGACTCAAATCAGTAGAATTAGAAATGAAAAAGGAGAAGTAACAACTGACATTGCAGAAATACAACAGATCATGAGACATTACTACAAGCAACCCTATGCCAATAAAATGGAAAACCGGGAGGAAATAGACAAATTCTTAGAAATGCACAACCTGCAAAGAATGAATCAGGAAGCAATAGAAAATATGAGCAGGTAAATCACAATCACTGAAATTGAAACTGTGATGAAAAGTCTTCCAACGAACAAAATCCCAGGACCAGATGGCTTCACAGGCGAATTCTATCAAACATTTAGAGAAGAGATAACACCTATCCTTCTCAAACTCTACCAAAATATAGCAGAGGGAGGAACACTCCCAAACTCATTCTACGAGGCCACCACCACCCTGATACAAAAAGCAGACAAAGATGTCACAAAGAAAGAAAACTACAGGCCAATATCACTGATGAACATAGGTGCAAATGTCCTCAACAAACTACTAGCAAACAGAATCCAACAGCACATTAAGAGGAACGTACACCATGATCAAGTGGGGTTTATTCCAGCAATGCAAGGATTCTTCAATATATGCAAATCAATCCACATGATACACCATATTAACAAACTGAAGGAGAAAAACCATATGATCATCTCAATAGAGGCAGAGAAAGCTTTCAACAAAATTCAACGCCCACTTATGATAAAAACTCTGCAGAAAGTAGGCATGGAGGGAATTTTCCTCAACATAATAAAGGTCATATATGACAAACCGACAGCCAACATCGTCCTCAATGGTGAAAAACTGAAAACATTTCCAGTAAGATCAGGAACAACACAAGGTTGCCCACTCTCACCACTCTTATTGAATATAGTTTTCGAAGTTTTAGCCACAGCAATCAGAGAAGAAAAGGAAATAAAAGGAATCCAAATTGGAAAAGAAGAAATAAAGCTGTCACTGTTTCAAGATGACATGATACTATACATAGAGAATCCGAAAGATGCTACCAGAAAACTACTAGAGCTAATCAGTGAATTTGGTAAAGTAGCAGGATACAAAATTAATGCACAGAAATCTCTGGCACTCACATACACCAATGCTGAAAAATCTGAAAGTGAAATTTAAAAAAACACTCCCATTTACCATTGCAACAAAAAGAAGAAAATATCTAGGAATAAACGTACCAAAGGAGACAAAAGACCTGTATGCAGAACATTGTAAGACACTAATGAAAAAAATTAAAGCTGATACAAATAGATGGATAGATATAGCATGATCCTGGATTGGAAGAATCAACATTGTGAAAATGACTCTACTACGCAAAGCAATCTACAGATTCAATGCAATCCCTATCAAACAACCACTGACATTTTTCACAGAACTAGAACGAAAAATTTCACAATTTATATGGAAACACAAAAAACCCCGAATATCCAAAGCAATCTTAAGAACGAAAAATGGGCCTGGAGGAATCAGGCTCCCTGACTTCAGATTATACTACATAGCTATCACGACAGTATGGTACTGGCACAAAAAGAGAAATATAGATAAATTAAACAGGATAGAAAGCCCAGAGATAAACGCACGCACATATGGTCAACTTATCTTTGATCAAGGAGGCAAGAGTATACAGTGGAGAAAAGACAGCCTCTTCAATAAGTGGTGCTGGGAAAACTGGACAGGTACCTGTAAAAGCATGCGATTAGAACACTCCCTAACACCATACACAAAAATAAACTCAAAATGGATTAAAGACCTAAATGTAAGCACAGAAACTATCAAACTCTTAGAGGGAAACATAGGCAGAACACTCTGTGACATCAATCACAGGAAGATCCTTTTTGACCCATCTCCTAGAGAAATGGAAATAAAAATAAACAAATGGACCTAATGAAACTTCAAAGCTTTTGCACAGCAAAGGAAACCATAAACAAGACCAAAAGACAACCCTCAGAATGGGAGAAAATATTTGCAAATGAAGTAACTGGCAAAGGATTAATCTCCAAAATTTACAAGCAGCTCATGCAGCTCAATAACAAAAAAACAAACAACCCAATCCAAAAATGGGCAGAAGACCTAAATAGGCATGTCTCAAAAGAAAATATACAGATTGCCAACAAGCACATGAAAGAAAACTCATCATTAATCATTAGAGTACTGCAAATCAAAATTACAATGAGATATCATCTCACACCGGTCAGAGTGGGCATCATCAAAAAATGTAGAAACAATAAATGCTGGAGAAGCTGTGGAGAAAAGGGAACACTCTTGCACTGCTGGTGGGAATGTGAATTGGTACAGCCACCATGGAGAACAGTATGGAGGTTCCTTAGAAAACTACAAATAGAACTACCGTATGACCCAGCAATCCCACTACTGGGCATATACCCTGAGAAAACCATAATTCAAAAACAGTCATGTACCAAAATGTTCATTGCAGCTCTATTTACAATAGCCAGGAGATGGAAGCAACCTAAGTGTCCATCATCGGATGAATGGATAGAGAAGATGTGGCACATATATACAATGGAATATTACTCAGCCATAAAAAGAAATGAAATTGAGTTATTTGTAGTGAGGTGGATGGACCTGCAGTCTGTAATACAGAGTGAAGTAAGTCAGAAAGAGAAAAACAAATACCATATGCTAACACATATATATGGAAGCTAAAAAAAAAAAACATGTCATGAAGAACCTAGGGGTAAGACGGGAATAAAGACACAGACCTACTAGAAAATGGACTTGTGGATATGGGGAGGGGAAATGGTAAGCTGTGAAAAACTGAGAGAGTGGCATGGACATATATACACTACCAAAAGTAAAACAGATAGCTAGTGGGAAGCAGCCCCATAGCATAGGGAGATTAGCTCGGTGCCTTGTGAACACCTAGAGGGGTGACATAGGGACAGTGGGAGGGAGAGAGACGCAAGAGGGAATACATATGGGAACATATGTATATGTATAACTGAGTTACATTGTTATTAAGCAGAAAGCAACACACCACTGTAAAGCAATTATACTCCAATAAAGATGTAGAATAAAATAAAAGGTAATGAGGGCTTCCCTGGTTTCGCAGTGGTTGAGGGTCCGCCTGCCGATGCAGGGGACACGGGTTCGTGCACCGGTCCGGGAGGATCCCACTTGCCGCGGAGCGCCTGGGCCTATGAGCCATGGCCGAAGATCCTGCACGTCCGGAGCCTGTGCTCCGCAATGGGAGAGGCCACAACAGTGAGAGACTCGCGAACCAAAATAATAAATATGTAAAATAAAAGGTAATGAAAAGTCACAGATGTAGAAAACAAACTTATGGTTACCAGGCAGGAAGGGGTAGGGAGGGAGGGATAAACTGAGAGATTGGGATTGACATATACACACTATTATATATAAAATAGATAACTAATAAGGACCTACTGTATAGCACAGGGAACGCTACTTAGTACTCTATAATGGCCTATATCGGAAAAGAATCTAAAAGATGAATATATGAATATGTATAACTGATTCAAATTGCTGTATACCTGAAACTGACACGACATTGTAAATCAACTGTATTCCAATAAAAATTTTACTTTAAAAAATGAAAAACAAAAAGGTGAGGAACCCAGCAGGACCCACCTCACACCAAAAGGTCCTCATCACAAAGGGGATGAGGAACCAAGCAGGAAACACCTCACACCATATCCCACATCACAAAGGGGATGAGGATCCAAGCAGGAACCAGCTCACACATAAGGCCCCACATAGAGGAGTTGAGGAAAATGGCAGAAGCGTAAGACGCGGAGATCACCTTCCTCCCCACAGACACATCCGAAATACATCTACTTGTGGAACTGCTCCTACAGAACACCCACTGAACGCTGGCAGAAGACCTCAGACCTCCCAATAGGCAACGAATTCCCCACGTACCTGGGTAGGGCAAAAGTAAAAAGAATAAACAGAGACAAAAGAATACCGACAGGACCTGCACCAGTGGGAGGGAGCTGTGAAGGAGGAAAGGTTTCCACACACTAGGAAGCCCCTTCGTGGGCGGAGACTGCGGGGGGCGGAGGATAGCACAGCAAGAGCAGTGCGGAGGGCAAAGCGGGGAGATTCCCGCACAGAGAATCCGTGCCGACCGGCACTCACGGGACCGAGAGGCTTCTCTGCTCACCCACCTGGGTGGGCGGGGGCTGGGAGCTGAGGCTCGGGCTTCTGTCGGATCGCAGGGAGAGGACTGGCGGCGTGAACACAGCCTCCAGGGGGTTAGTGCACCACGGCTACCCGGGAGGGAGTCCGGGGAAAAGTCTGGAGCTGGCGAGGAGACAAGAGACGTTTTCTTCCCTCTTTCTTTCCTGGTGCGCGAGGAGAGGGGGATTAAGAGCGCTGCTTAAAGGAGCTCCAGAGACGGGCGCGAGCCGCGGCTAACAGCGCAGACCCGAGAGACGGTCATGAGACGCTAAGGCTGCTGCTGCCGCCAAAGACTGCTGCTGCCGCCACCAAGAAGCCTGTGTGCGAGCACAGGTCACTGTCCACACCACCCCTCCCGGGAGCCTGTGCAGCCCGCCACTGCCAGGGTCCCGTGATCCAGGGACAACTTCCCCGGGAGAACGCACGGCGCGCCTCAGGCTGGTGCAACGTCACGCCGGCCTCTGACGCCGCAGACCCGCCCCGCACGCCGTGCCCCTCCCTCCCCCCCAGCCTGACTGAGCCAGAGTGCCCGAATCAGCGGCTCCCTTAACTCCGTCCTGTCTGAGTGAAGAATAGATGACCTCGGGCGACCTACACCCAGAGGCGGAGCCTAATCCAAAGCTGAACCGAAGGAGCTGTGCGAACAAAGAAGAGAAACGGAAATTTCTCGCAGCAGCCTCAGATGCAGCGGATTAAATCTCCACAATCAACTTGATATACCCTGCGTCTGTGGAATACCTGAATAGACAATGAATCATCCCAAATTGGGGAGGTGGACTTTGAGAGCAAGATATATTATTTTTCCCCTTTTCCTCTTTATGTAAGTGTGTATGTGTATGCTTCTGTGTGAGATTTTGTCTGTATAACTTTGCTTTGATCATTTGTCCTAAGTGTGTCCGTTTTTTCTAAAAAAATTTTTTCTTAATAACTATTTTTTATTTTAATAACTGTTTTATTTTATTTTACTTTATTTTACTTTATCCTCTATCTTTCTTTCTTTCTTCCTACTTTGTGCCCTTTTATTCTGAGCCGTGTTGATGAAAGGCTCTTGGTGCTCCAGCCAGGAGTCAGTGCTGTGCCTCTGAGGTGGGAGAGCCAACTTCAGGACACTGGTCCTCAAGAGACCTCCCTGCTCTACGTAATATCCAACGGAGAAAATCTCCCAGAGATCTCAATCTCAACACCAAGACCCAGCTTCACTCAACGACCAGCAAGCTACAGTGCTGGACACCCTATGCCAAACAACTAGCAAGACAGGAACACAACCCCACCCATTAGCAGAGAGGCTGCCTAAAATCGTAAAAAGGCCACAGACACCCCAATACACACCACCAGACAGGGACCTGTCCACCAGAAAGACAAGATCCAGCCTCATCCACCAGAGCACAGGCACTACTCCCCTCCACCAGGAAGCCTACACAACCCACTGAACCAACCTTAGCCACTGGAGACAGACATCAAAAACAACGGGAGCTACGAACTTGCAGCCTGCAAAAAGGTGAACCCAATCACAGTAAGATAAGCAAAATGAGAAGACAGAAAAACACACAGCAGATGAAGGAGCAAGATAAAAACCCACCAGACCTAACAAATGAAGAGGAAATAGGCAGTCTACCTGAAAAAGAGTTCAGAATAATGATAGTAAAGATGATCCAAAATCTTGGAAATAGAATGGACAAAATGCAAGAAGCAGTTAACAAGGACCTAGAAGAAATAAAGATGAAACAGACAATGATGAACAACACAATAAATGAAATGAAAAATACTCTAGATGGGATCAATAGCAGAATAAATGAGGCAGAAGAACGGATAAGTGACCTGGAAGATAAAATAGTGGAAATAACTACTGCAGAGCAGAATAAAGAAAAAAGAATGAAAAGAACTGAGGACAGTCTCAGAGACCTCTGGGACAACATTAAATGCACCAACATTCGAATTAAAGTGGTCCCAGAAGAAGAAGAGAAAAAGAAAGTGACTGAGAAAATATTTGAAGAGATTATAGTTGAAAACTTCCCTAATATGGGAAAGGAAATAGTTAATCAAGTCCAGGAAGCACAGAGAGTCCCATACAGGATAAATCCAAGGAGAAACACGCCACGACACATACTAATCAAACTATCAAAAATTAAACACAAAGAAAACATACTAAAAGCAGCAAGGGAAAAACAACAAATAACACACAAGGCAATCCCCATAAGGTTAACAGCTGATCTTTCAGCAGAAACTCTGCAAGCCAGAAGGGAGTGGCAGGACATATTTAAAGTGATGAAGCAGAAAAACCTACAACCAAGATTACCCAGCAAGGATCTCATGCAGATCTGATGGAGAATTTAAAATCTTTACAGACAAGCAAAAGCTGAGAGAGTTCAGCACCACCAAAGCAGCTTTACAACAAATGCTAAAGGACTTCTCTAGGCAAGAAACACAAGAGAAGGAAAAGACCTACAATAACAAGCCCCAAACAATTAAGAAAATGGGAATAGGAACATACATATCGATAATTACCTTAAATGTAAATGGATTGAATGCTTCCACCAACAGATACCGACTCGCTGAATGGATACAAAAACAAGACCCATATATGTGCTGCCTACAACAGACCCACTTCAGACCTAGGGACACATACAGAGTGAAAGTAAGGGGATGGAAAAAGATATTCCATGCAAATGGATATCAAAAGAAAGCTGGACTAGCAATTCTCATATCAGACAAAACAGACTTGCAAATAAAGATTATTACAAGAGACAAAGAAGGATACTACGCAATGATCAAGGGATCAATCCAAGAAGAATATATAACAATTGTAAATATTTATGCACCCAACTTAGGAGCACCTCAATACATAAGGCAAATACTAACAGCCATAAAAGGGGAAAGTGACAGTAACACATTCATAGCAGGGGACTTTAACACCCCACTTTCACCAATGGACAGATCATCCAAAATGAAAATAAATAAGGAAACACAAGCTTTAAATGAAACATTAAACAGGATGGACTTAATTGATATTTATAAGACATTCCATCCAAAACCAACATAAAACACATTTTTCTCAAGTGCTCATGGAACATTCTCCAGGATAGATCCTATCTTGGATCACTAATCAAGCCTTGGTACATTTAAGAAAATTGAAATTGTATCAAGTATCTTTTCCGACCACAATGCTATGAGACTAGGTATCAATTACAGGAAAAGATCTGTAAAAAATACATACACATGTAGGCTAAACAATACACTATTTAATAACGAAGTGATCACTGAAGAAATCAAAGAGGAAATCAAAAAATACCTAGAAACATATGACAATGGAGACATGACAACCCAAAACCTATTGGATGAAGCAAAAGTAGTTCTAAGAGCGAATTTTATAGCAGTACAATCCTACCTTAAGAAACAGGAAACATCTCGAATAAACATCCTAATCTTGAATCTAAAGCAATCAGAGAATGCAGAACAAAAAAACCCAAAGTTACCAGAACGGAAGAAATCATAAAGATCATATCAGAAATAAATGAAAAAGAAATGAAGGAAACGATAGCAAAGATCAGTAAAACTAAAATCTTGTTCTTTGAGAAGATAAACAAAATTGATAAACCATTAGCCAGACTCAACAAGATAAAAGGGGAGAACACTCAAATCAATAGAATTAGAAATGAAAAAGGAGAAGTAACAACTGCCACTGCAGAAATACAAAAGATCATGAGACATTACTACAAGCAACTCTATGCCAATAAAGTGAACAACCTGGAAGAAATGGGCAAATTCTTAGAAATGCACAACCTGCCAAAAGTGAATCAGGAAGAAACAGAAAATATGAACAGTCCAAACACAAGCACTGAAATTGAAACTGTGATATGGGTTGAAGACCTAAATATACATTTCTCCAAAGAAGATATACAGACTGCCGACAAACACATGAAAGAATGCTCAACATCATTAATCATTAGAGAAATACAAATCAAAACTACAATGAGATATCATCTCACACCAGTCAGAATGGTCATTCATCAAACAGTCTGGAAACAATAAATGCTGGAGAGGGTGTGGAGAAAAGGGAACACTGTTGCACTGCTGGTGGGAATGTGAATTGGTACAGCCACTATGGAGAACAGTATGGAGGTTACTTAAAAAACTACAAATAGAACTACCATATGACCAAGCAATCCCACTACTGGGCATATACCCTGAGAAAACCATAATTCACAAAGAGTCATGTACCAAAACGTTCATTGCAGCTCTATTTACAATAGCCAGGAGATGGAAGCAACTTAAGTGTCCATCATCGGATGAATGGTTAAAGAATATGTGGCACATATATACAATGGAATATTACTCAGCCATAAAAAGAAACGAAATTGAGCTATTTGTAATGAGGTGGTTGGACGTAGAGCCTGTCATACAGAATGAAGTAAGTCAGAAAGAGAAAGACAAATACCGTATTCTAACACATATATATGGAATTTAAGAAAAAAAATGTCATGAAGAACCTAGGGGTAAGACAGGAATAAAGACACAGACCTACTAGAGAATGGGCTTGAGGATATGGGGAGGGTGAAGTGTAAGCTGTGACAAAGCGAGAGAGAGGCATGGATATATATATATACACTACCAAATGTAAGGTAGATAGCTAGTGGGAAGCAGCCGCATAGCACAGGGAGATCAGCTCGTGCTATGTGACCGCCTGGAGGGGTGGGATAGGGAGGGTGGGAGGGAGATGCAAGGCCGAAGAGATATGGGAACATATGTATATGTATAACTGATTCACTTTGTTATAAAGTAGAAACTAACACACCCTTGTAAGGAAATTATACTGTAATAAAGTTGTAAAAAAAAAAAAGACGGGAATAAAGACACAGACCTATTAGAGAATGGACTTGAGGATGTGGGGAGGGAGAAGGTAAGCTGTGACAAATTGAGAGAGTGGCATTGACATATATACATTGCCAAACGTATAGTAGCTAGTGTGAAGCAGCCGCATAGCACAGGGAGATCAGCTTGGTGCTTTTTGACCACCTAGCGGAGTGAGATAGGGAGGGTGGGAGAGAGAGACACACACAAGATGGAAGATATATGAGAACATAAGTATATTTATAACTGAGTCACTCTGTTATAAAGCAGAAACTAACACACCCTTGTAAAGCAATTATACTCCAATAAAGATATAAAATAACATAAAATAAAATAAAAATAAAAGGTAATGAGAATACACCGATGTAGACAACAAACTTATGGATACCAGGCGGGAAGGGGGAGGGAGGAAGGGATAAAGTAAGAGATTGGGATTGACATATACAAACTACTATATATAAAATAGATTAAGTAATAATGACATACTGTATAACACAGGGAATGCTACTTAGTACTCTATAATGGCCTATATGGGAAAAGAATCTAAAAAAGGTGAATGTATGAATATGTATAATGGATTCACTTTGCTGTATACCTGAAACTGACACAACATTGTAAATCAACAATATTCCAATAAAAAGTTTTTAAAAAAAATACGGGATAAGGAACCCAGCAGGAACCACCTCACACCAAAAGCCCACATCACAAATGGGATGAGGAACCCAGCAGCAACCACCTCACACCAAAGGGCCCACATAACAAAGGGGATGAGGAACCCAGCAGGAACCATCTCACACCAAAGGGTCCACATCACAAACGGGATGAAACCAAGGAGGAACCACCTAATACCAAAGGGCCCACAACACAAAGGGGATGAGGAATCCAGCAGAAACCACCTCACATCAAATGGTCCACATCACAATGGGGATGATGTACGCAGCAGGAACCACCTCACATCAAAGGCCCCACATCACAAAGGGATGAGGAACCCAGCAAGCCCCAACTCACAACTAATGCCACATAACAAATGGGATGAGGAACCCAGCAGGAACCACCTCACACCAAAGAGCCCAATCACAAATGGGATGAGGAACCCAGCAGGATCCACCTCACACCAAGGGACCACATCACAAAGGGGATGAGTAACACAGCAGGGACCACCTCACACCAAAAGCCCACATCAAAAAGGGGATGAGGAGCCCAGCAGGAACCACCTCACACCAAAGGTCCCACATCACAAAGGGGATGAGGAACCCAACAGGAACCACCTCACACCCAAGGTCCCACATCACTAAGGAGTTGAGGACCCCAGGAGGAACCACCTCACACCAAAGGGACCACATCACAAAGGGGATGAGGAACCCAGCAGGAACCACTTCACACCAAAAGCTCACATCACAATGAGGATGAACAACCCAGCAGGAACAAACTCACACCAAAGGGCCTATATCACAAAGGGCATGAGGAACCGGGCAGGAAACACCTCAAACCAAAGGGCCCACATCACAAAGGGGATGAGGTACCCAGCACGAACCAGCTCACACAAGTCCACATCACAAGGGCATGAGGAACGAAGCAGGGACCACCTCACACCAAAAGGCCCACATCACAAAGGGGATGAGGAACCCAGCAGGAACTACCTGAATCACAAAGGGGATGAGTAACCCAGGAGGAACCACCTCACACCAAAAGCCCACATCACAAAGGGGATGAAGAACCCAGCAGGAACCACCTCACACTAAAGGGCTCAGATCACAAAGGGGATGAGGAACCCAGCAGGAACCACCTCACACCAAGTGGCCCACATCACAAAGGGGATGAAGAACCCAGCAGGAACAACCTCACACCAAAGGGACCACATCGCAACGGGTATGAGGTACCCAGCTGGAACCAGCTCATAACTAAATCCAAGTCACAAAGGGGATGAGGAACCCAGCAGGAACCACCCCACACCAAAGGGGCCACACTACAAAGCAGATGAGGAACCCAGCAGGAAACACCTCACACCAAATGGGCCACATCACAAAGGGGATTAGGATCCCAGCAGGAACCACCTCACACCAAAGGCCCCCTTTTCAAAGGGTATGAGGAACCCAGCAGGAACCACCTCACACCAAAGGGCCCCACATCACAAAGGGTCCTCATCCCTTTTGTGATAGGGGCCCTTTGGTGTGAGAT
>NW_006790074.1:71561-82686 GCF_000442215.2 Lipotes vexillifer
CCAAAGGGCCCCTATCACAAAAGGGATGAGGACCCTTTGTGATGTGGGGCCCTTTGGTGTGAGGTGGTTCCTGCTGGGTTCCTCATACCCTTTGTGATGGGGGAACTTTGGTGTGAGGTGGTTTCTCATCCTCTTTGTGATGAGGGCCCTTTGGTTTGCAGTGGTTCCTGCTGGGTTCCTCATCCCCCTTGCAACGTGGGCCCATAAGCTCCTGGACCGTAACGGTGGCTCCCCACTGCGATGCCGGCACTTAACGTCGTGATGTGTCCCCTGCTTGCTTCCTGCTCAGAGTCTCTCTGTTCAGCCTGAAGTCTTTCTCCTTCCATCTCAGCATCCGAGGGAGGCTTTGTCCTACACGGGCAACAACAAAAATTTTCATAGAAGAAAACACCTCCTCTCCCCTCTCCCTTTCCGCGAACACACTTTGCCTCAGACAACCCCTCAGTGAGTACGCAAAAGTGGGGCTGTTTTCTTTCTGATGCCATTTCAGCTGAAGTGTAAAAATATCTTTTCAAACTAGGGAAGCAACACCACAGCTAGAAATGCTTGGATTTGAAAATAAACGTGTGGCAGATTTACACAAATCCCTTGAATCTGTCAGAGATGCTTTCAGCAGAAGGTACAATGCCTGACAAAAGGGGGCTCACGCCACAAAGCTTTGTTTTTCTTGCATAAGAAGTCTGGAGAGGGGCGACTGCTGATAGTGATTCAGGGATCAGGGTTATCAGACTCTGATTTGGTATCAGTGTCGTATTCTAGGTCCCCTAATGTCAAATAATGGCAGCATCATGCCTCGTGAGGCTGAGTTCAAAGGGGAAGCAGGGTGGCCTCGAATGGGACTCTCTCCTTCCTTGTCTCTGTTACCAAAAGGAAAACACTCCCAGGAGCCTCCTCCTCAGTGCATTTCCCCTTACATCCTACAGGCCAGAACTAGGTCATACACCCACCCCTAGGCCAGAGACAGGGCTCCTGCCCAATTCAGGGCTCTCTGCCCACTGCGGAGGTTCTTTTAGGGAGGAATGGTTTTGGCTGGACGACCAAAAATATATTCTCAGACCTCTTTCTTTGGGCTCAGAAGCCCTGAGTTCCAGACCTGGTCCTGTTTCTGCCTTACTCAGATATGAATAACATAATGAACTGGATGCATCTTCCTCAAGCCCTGATATCGTCCCTACGGGCCACTTGCAAAGGCAGCAGAGAAGGTGAGCTGGCATCAAGGGTTTCTGAATGACACTGGCTTTACTGGCAAGAAACAGTTTTGAGAACAGGTAAACTAGATCATTTCAAAGGGAACCTCTCCCTTGCATGTTTTTGAGTGTCTGTAGGATTGGCTAGCCAGCATCTTTTCTTGTCTCCAGCCTTTTTTTTTTTTTTTTTTTTTAATAACATCTTTCCAAACTGAATTTTTGGTGTCTCACCTCAGTTGAAAGAGAAGGAGGGAGGGAGACAGAGAGAGAGAGAGAGAGAGAGAGAGAGAGAGAAAGAGAGAAAGAGAGAGAGAGTATCTAGAGAGGATGTTTTGGTTCTGAAGGGGAGGATGATCTCAAGCTTGGCAGCGGGGTAGGGGATGATGATGAAGCCTGTAGAGAACTTCTTGGAGGAAATTACAACTGAGCTGGGCTTTAAAGAACAGGTTTAGACATGCGCAGATGCGGATTTTAGGTAAGGGAGAGCAGAACAGAAGCATGAAAGTGCAGGAGGCAGTTGGCAAAGCGCAGACTCTCCAGGCTGACTTGTGTGCAGGGGCACTCGCTCACGTCCAGGAGCGTGGACTCCATAAGATAGGATAAGGGGAACTACTGAAGGACATGGGACAGTAGAATGGCATGGTCAGACCCGTTCTTAAGGTTTTTTTTTTTTTTTTTTTTTTTGCAGACACTGTACAGATATAGATGCAGATATTGACACAGATACAAATGTAATTATAGATTGTGTTATTGGGTGATGTCTGAGGAGCAGATGGAGATCCATCTGTTGGGGAAGGCTCAGGAGAAGTCCGGCTAGAGCCCAGGGCTGGGGCAAACTGAGAGGGCTCAGCCCTGCGAGAGCAGGTGAAACTCAGGGATTCAGGGCTGGCTCCCTGTCCCCGACTTAGAAGTGGCTGATCCTGACCCCAATTCAGGGATCCTGGCTTCTGTAGTGGACTTGGGACTTGAAGCAGCCAAATTTATCTTACAGTTGGATTATAGTTGACAAATGATCTTTACAATAACCAAAGATGTGATGGAACAGTTGGCAGGGGCCCCCTTATACGCACGTCTCTGCATTCTGGAGCTAAAGGTGGCCTTCGTGTATACGCAGGTGTTCTCCACTTGTGGGAGGAGGGATCCTAGCAGCTTTACTGGAAGACTCAGGACCATGGAGCTTAATGACTGATGCCTTTTCTTGGGTCACCAGGCCTGGGGAACAGAATGTGAGGGGCCAGGGTGATGTTGTGTAGCTTCCCCCATAGGGCACGAGTGACACGTAATGTCAGGCCATCCCACTACTGTCAGTGCCAAGCCTGACACCTTGGTTAGAGTGGTGTTGTCAAGACTTCTCCATGCAAAGCACATTTCCCCCTTTGTAATGAATACAGGCCAGGGAGGGAAGGAAACTACATCAGGTTCTAGGGCTGCAGGAGAGGATGGTCCCGCAGTGCGCCTTCCTCAGGGCAAGCACATCCCCTGCCACTCACGGAACCCAGAGAATGTCCAGATAACAATAAGCACTTATAATATTGACTCCCAAGGCCACAGTTTTCTCCCCTCATGCAAATTCAGTTAGGTCATAGTAAGTGAGGAATGGGTGCTGATGCATTATTCCTGGGAGAGTGATTATAGCATCAGAGCTTCTGGGGATCCAAGGACCCAGCCAGGGCCGCTGCCCTGGAAAACCTCCCAGAAGCAGCGTGTGGGTGCCCCACAGTAGAAATGAACATATCCTCACTCTGCCACTCCAGGCCCACTGACAGAAGCTTGTTTGGGGGTAACTCCAAATGACATAAATGGGGAGATTATCCTGGAGAGTCTGGGAGAGCCAGTGTAATCACATGTGTCCTTAAAAGCAGGAGGGGAGGCAGAAGGTGAGTCCATGAGATACAACAATGGAAGGAGAGGCAGATGAGATTCAGCGTGAAAGAGAGTTTTCACCCACCCTTGCTGTCTTTGAAATTAGAGGAAGGAGGTAGAGTCCAGAAATGCAGATGGCCCCTGGCAGCTGCAAATGACCCCCAGCTGACAGCTGGCAAGGAAACAGAGATCTCGGTGCTACAGCTACAAGGACTGTATTCTGCCAACAGCCCAAATGAGCAAGGGAGTGCATCCTTTTCTAGGGCCCCCAGAAAGGAGCATGGCCCTTCCAACACCTTGCTTTTAGCCTGGTGAGCCCTGTTAGACTTCTGACCTATAGAACTTTGAGTTCATACATTTGTGTTGTTTTAGCTGCTAAGCTGGAGGTGACTTGTTATAGCAGCAATAGAAAACTAATACAAATGTGCTGGTGACCGACCCCTCCCTGATGCTATGCATCAGTGCATAGCAACTGATGTCATAGAAAAGATTCTAGAAGAGGAGGTCACGAAGACGGCCTTAGGGTTTGGAAGCTCTTGGGTGAAGGCAAACGGGTTATCAAAGAAGTGACATCTGAAAAATCCAGGGAGCGGAGTGTAGACAGAGCGACTTTCCTGCAATGAACGTTGAGCCTGTTGCAGTGGCTGCTCTTCCCTTCCCCTGAGGAGGCAGCAAGGGCCTACAGAAGGATGGTAAGTGGGTGTACGGTGGGCACAAACTGGGACGGGCATGACTATTCCCAGCTGCAGGAGATGCTCATCAGCACATTCACTTATTGCTCATCCGATGACAGTTCTGTTGGGAAGAGTAGGTTTTTGTTCAATCATCCATTCATTCATTCATTGATCAAAGATTCACTGAGCACCTACTGTGCCCCAGGTTCTGTTCTAAGTTCTGAGGCGAAAGCAGAGGACAAGACAGGCCAGTTTTCTGCATGCCTGGTGTTTATACTCTGGTATGGGAGGTAGACAAATGAACGAGGAACTTGCTGAAATTTATTTATATTTTGAAAAAGATGAAAACTATTTTCTGGGATGGGGAAGTGCTCAGACAATCCTATTTGAAGTGGTGAGACCATGACAGGAAAGGGCAAGCTCTGGGGTGGTTGGGGGAATCATGTTCCAGGCGGAAGGAATAGCAGGTGCAAAGGACCTGGGTGGGAATGAGATGGGCAGGTACAAAGAAATGTGCAAGGTGAGTGTGACGGTGTGAAGGTGAACAAGAGGAAGAGAGGTGTGAAAGCAGAGGTGCTGTGAGGCTAAGAGACTTCTCTGCTCTTTCCAACGACGACCCAGCTATTCACTGTCAGGTCCGGGCTGGACCAGGTCTCCTTGTGAGGACAATGAGAGAAAAGGCCACTGGAGTTTGGTTTGTAGAAAATCTGGAGTCAAGACCGTGTAAAGGTTTAGACCACAGCTCAGAATATATTCCAGGATAAAAGGCAATGGTGGAAATAATTCAACGTGACAGTGGCTGTTGTGCTCATCGTGGTGGGACCGTGATGAGTTATTTTTTTCTTTTCTCATTTTCTATTTTCCAAAATGTGTTTCATGAACAAGTTCTGCTTTCACAGTAAAGAGGAAAAAAGCGTTTGAGCATCTGTATCTGCTGTCAGGAGAAATGAGTGTGAAAAAAACCAAGAAGCAGCCACTGGGTTTTGCTGGAGGGAAAGAATGGGGGTGGGGGCTGGGAAGGAGACCTTGGAGAGAGCAGTTTCCTGAGGAAACAGGAGGTGAAGGGGAGGACGAGAGGCAGGGCCTTGGGCACCATGGGTTTGCAGTGACACGAAACACAGAATTAGGATGGGAAGAAGTATTGTGATTAAGCCAGGAGGGCATCCCTGAATTGCACACCCCCAGTCCCACAGCACCCTTCTCTTCGGCCAGAGTCCCAGTGATCTCGGTGAGAGTTACCTGTGACTCCATCCACTCACCTGGCGGCCGTCACCCTGAGCTGGAGAGGATGAAGGCATCCATGGTGCTCTCCCTCATTGGGTACCTGCTGGTTCCAAGTGGCGCTGCTGTCTTGGGGCGCTGTGTGGTGGCTGAAAAGCTCCATGAAGGAGGCCTGAGTGATTTTGAGGGCTACAGCCTCGAAAACTGTAAGTAGCCCCTCTCAGCCCCACTCCTCACGTCTTTTCCCACTGCCCCCTGCCCAGGTTTCCCCAGCTCTCCTCTGAGCCACACCCCTCCCGTTCCATCTTAGGGGTGTGCCTGGCTTATTTTGAATGCAAGTTCAACCCCACTGCTGCCCATGACAGCTTGCGCGGTGACTACACCGGCTACGGCCTCTTTCAGATCCACAACCGGGACTGGTGTGACCACGGCAAGAACCGTTGCCACGTGTCCTGCTCTGGTAGATCTCTCCCTCCTTCCACCCTGGGGCCCGCGGGGGCAGCCACATTGAGCTCAGAGGGCTAGCCAGCGTTCACAAGTTTGGAGCTGGGAGGAGGGCCTGGCAAAGACGGGGCTGAGACAAATCCAGGGTGGACCCCAGGGAGGCCAAGCAGAGCACTGCACTGCCAAAGATCCGCGAGGAGAAGGGGCTGCGGTGAGTCAGGCTGGGCAGCCTGGGATGCAGCGATGGAGACCCACGTGCAGGTGGGCAGAGGGGGAGGCAGGGAGGAGCCTGACGGGTGAGGGCAGAGGGCTCTGGCTGGGCCTGATATAGAAGATACTGTTCTTCAAGGGGAACAGAGGCTGCCACGTTGACAGGCAGAGTGATCACCGGGAGAAGATGGGCTGTAATTTATGTCTCATAAGAAGGTTATGTATGTTTATCTCCAGAATCGAATACAATTATCTGTAATAGAAGTGGTATTGAGTGCTGTGATGAAAATACGGTGGACTAGATATCCTGAAAAGCCCTCCCACTAGATAAAATGTAAAAAAGTAAAAGAAAAAAACCAAAAAATCCCCCATCTTTTAAAGTACCTAGCTGAACTGGCAAGAAAGTAAGAAATCCCTAGAGGCTAAAAAGAGGAGCAAGAATGCAGATAGATAAGTGAAGACTGAAGCCGATGATGACCCTGGGGGTTTGAGGTCACTGTGTAGACAGGGTCTGAGCAAGGTACGGAGGTGCACTGGCAACCTCCAAAGGGCCCTGAGAGCCCTGAGAGCTACCCTGTCAGCTGAAAGGGATGAGCTAGAAAACCCCAAAGGGAAGACACTCTAAAGAAAGGGGAAAGACAGTCTTCCCTGGGAGTTTGTAACCACAAGCCAACAGGACTCACAAGGCACCATCTAGAGGGGCTGGACCTTGTGCTAAGTACTGGCGGCAATTCAGAGGAATTGCATAGTTTTCCTGTCAGGCAGGGTGGGGAACAGAAAAAGCACAAGCTTTGAAGTCAGACAGAACCTTGGCTCTACCTGCTACTAGTTATGTGATTTGAGCCTGTTTTCTTATCTAGAAAATGGAGTTATGGGACTTGCCTGGTGGTGCAGTGGTTAAGAATCCGCCTGCCAATGCCGGGGACATGGGTTTGATCCCTGGTCCGGGAAGATCTCACATGCCATGGAGCAACTAAGCCCATGCGCCACAACTACTGAGCCTGCGCTCTGGAGCCCACGCGCCACAACTACTGAAGCCTGTGTGTCTATAGCCCATGCTCTGCAACAAGAGAAGCCACCGCAACTAGAGAAAGCCTGCGTGAAGCAACGAAGACCCAACGCAACCAAAAATAAATAAATAAATAATAAAATTTTAAAAAGAAAATGGAGTTAATAATAGTACCTACCTGACAAGGCTTTGATTTGATTTGATTTGATCTTAGCAGCTTTTTTTCTTTTTTAATAAAACCCCAAAACTGGAGCAAATGTCCATCAACAATTGAATGGATAAATAGATCATGGTATATTCTTATTTAGAGAACCTTTTTAAAAACCAAAGTGCATGAAGGAATGTTTTCCTAAGTGTGTTCTTTTTTGTTCTAATCACACATTAATGGAAATGAATAAGTTACAGCTATAAGCAACAACATGGATAAATTTCACATAATGTTGAATAAAATAAGGTAGTCACACAGAGTACGTACTATACGAACCCACATATAAAGTTTAGAAACAGGCAAAACTAATCCATGAGCTACAGATCGGAACAGGGATGGGGGGGGCGGGGAGTGAGGGGTGCTCCCACAAGGCTTTTACAAGTTTTAAGTCCTGAGCGTGGTGTCTGGTGCTTGATGAACACAATTTTCCTTTATTTAAAGAATTTACAAAATAGTTGGGCATTAGGACTGATACATGTATGTATGCATGCATACTATGCAGGTAAGTATGTTTGTATGCACGTATATAACAGATAAGTGCCGAATCAAAGTGACGTTTTATTCAGAAAAGGGGAGAGGGCACAGTGGGCTAGGTGGTCAGTGACAGACTTCTAAGGACTATACTTTTGGATGAGCAGATGCAGGTTGGGAGATGAGTGTGAACAAAGTCTGGGAAGAGGATCTGTGCATGACCCCCAAGCTCTGGGTATCGGTACCATCAGGGTTGGCACTGTCTTTGCCTCCTGCCCCTTGACATGTCTTGAATGGTGGGGTTGTGGAGGAAAGCAGTGGAAGTGGAAAGCCACGTTGGGCAAAGTTGGACTAAGCCAAGGATTTGAGGTTCTGTTTTCCGGGCAACGAGGGGGCAATTAAATAATGTTTTAAGGAGAAGCAATCAGACCAGGTTATGGAAGGGCGGAGACTGTAGTGTGGGCAAGAAGGAGGGGGTCCCAGGTGGGAGGTCTTGGTTTCACGGACCAAGGAGGGAATGGAAGGATGGATGCATAGACATGTTGGTTCTTCAGGGGCACCTCTGGGCCCTCTCACATGCTGTTCCTTCTGCCTGGAACAGTTTTCCTTCTGTGACGTCAACCCCTTTTCCTTACCTACTCCACTAGATGTCACTTGGCCCAATAACCCTTCCCTGACCCTAATTCAACTCTGAATTAGGTTTCCCCACTCAACGCTGCATTCCCCCATGGCTCCAGGTATCCTCTGTATTTTAATTGTCTATAATCTTTATCTACCTCCTTCCAGACTGTAGGCGTTATGAAGGCAGGGATGGATTTATTGTGTTTCTCATTCTATCTCCACTGCTTCTTCTATAGCCTAGCACAGGATATCCACTATACATATACATTTTTTTTTGGCTGCATCGGGTCTTAGTTGTGGCACATGGGCTCTTTCTTGCAGCACAGTCTTCTCTCTAGTTGTGGCGTGCAGGTTTTCTCTTCTCTAGTTGTGGCGCGCGGGCTTAGTTGCCCCGCGGCATGTGGGATCTTAGTTCCCCGACCAGGGATCAAACCCATGTCCCCTGCATTGGAAGGCAGATTCTTTACCATTGGACCACCAGGGAAGTCCCCATCATATACATTTTTAATGAAAATATCATCACAAGAATTATAAGAAAAAATCAATAGATTCAGTAAAAGATGACCACATCCTGCTACTTCCCAGTGTTGTCTGAGAAAAATACAGGGATAGATTTATTCTTGGAATCACATGGAAGCCTCTCTAACGTGAGCCCCTGGTAGCTTCCTTGACATCACTCTGACTTAGCTGCCAAGTGGTGACATGGTATCATTCCACTTCATTTTCTTCACAGCTTTACTGAATCCAAATTTAAAGGAGACAATTGAATGTGCCAAGGAAACTGTAAAAGGAGAAAGAGGAATGGGAGCATGCTAAGTAGCCTGTATTAATGACCTTCACCCACTCATCGGGTCCCACTGGTTTGGGACTGTAAGTGTATAGCAACCAAGATTAAGATGATAGATTCTAAAGAAATCAAGCCATGTTTTCCTCTGGATTAGAACAGTCCCTGGCACAAAATACCCTATGTTAAGTTTTTGTTAAATAAATTGTAAAATAGAATTGTCATGGTTTTATACTTAAATGTTGGTCCTTCTTGGAAATTATTTTGGTATTAAAAAGTGAGACAGGGCATCCACCCTCATATTTTTCAAATGGCTGGTCGGTGGTCTCAACACCCCTTATTCGTTAACCTATTTTTCTCACTAATTTAATAGACTGCATTTTAAAGTGGGAATCCTCTTGTTAATGTTAACTGTCTTCTGAGTGTTGGAAATATCTTTCATGCATAGTCTTGACTTTCCAATTAATTTGGAAGCTTGGGTGGCCCCCTAGGGCAAGCACTAATGAGCTAAAACCATCTTCATTGTATGGCACTAAGTAGAGATGTGCTGGGCCAGTCCGATCAAGGTCTCTTACATGCTCAGGATTCCCAGTGAAGTGAGCTCTCATTAAGCTAATAAGCTGCCACGGCTTTTCCAAAGCTCAGATCAGGCTGCTCTGTGGAGCTTGGGGCGGACAGGAAGGGAGAAGACCCAGGCTCCCCCCACTCACCTCCCCGAGGAGCCCCTCCTGCAGTGCCTGCCAGGGGCTGTGGAGGGCGCTGCAATTTCTGAAAATACATCTGTGTGTGTGTTCCCTGCTGCTCTGTAGCTACGAGGGGCCAGGGGCTCACCGCCCCTTCCCCAACTGTGTGACCCCCTACCCTGGAAGACTCATGGAGCTTCATGCCCGGTCGAGGGATGGGACGAACTGATGAGTAATGGCCTGCAGTGGCCTGGTGACTCCCACCACTTCTAGGATGGGAGAGGAGGACCTGGGGTCTGGATTCTGGCCAAGGGGCTGGGAATAGGAGGGTCATGTTTGGGAGACCGGGAGAAAAGGTTAGAGAAACTCAGTCCAGCTGACCTAGGTTGAGGAGCTGGAAGGAATTTTGGAAGGTGAGGGGTGAAGCAGGTGCATGGCAAGGTAACAAGAGGCCGTGGCTGTGGGACAAGCGTTCCAGTTTCAGGACTAGGATCTGCCAAGTACTCACCATACATGTCACAGAGCTTCTCCGATGCTCACTTCAGAGAAGCTACAAATGCTTTGCAGGGCTGGAGAAGGACTTCGCAGTTCACAGCTCAGCCTCTCCACCTTGCAGTGTGGGGTTTATGGGAAGGGGAGACGTCGTGAGCAGGATGGAGGAAGGACCAGCTCTCATGCCAGCGGGTGGTGGAGCCAGCCAGCGAGAGAGACATACTTGGGATGCAAGAAAGCTTTCAGAACTGTGCCCACTCAAATGCTCCAGGGGCCGGGCAGTGGGTTTAAATTGGCCAGCGGGGGCTGAGCTCCCTGGAGATGCCGAGCTGTGAGGATGGGGAGCCCCCTCCGGTTCTCTCTCCCTGGCCTTCCTCCCCGCAGGACCTCCTGGACCCTCAACTGCCAGCACTCTGACACCCTGGAACGGTGGTTGGACGGATGCAAGCTGTAGCTACTGGGAAGCCCTCGCTGCACTTGCCCCTGGCATCTTCCTGGTGAAGATGCTCTCCTGTTCACTGCCTTCACTCATCCCGTTGATTAACTCACCGCTTGATGGCTCCAGGTGGAAAAGGGCAAAATTTGCTTCATCCAGGGATGCAGGATGCAGAATAAACCACTAGTTATTCAACCTGGTTCAAAGGGCTCCCCTTGTCCTATTACACTGTGATTGTTACGATGAAAATCATTACTTACCATTATCATGCTTCCCTAGTATTTAATCTCAGGTGGAGGATTTGAAGGAAGGAAAACATCTGGAAAATAAGATGTGCCCATGAATGTCAAAATTAATAGAGAAAGGAAGAAAAGATACAGAGGATGGGAAGGGGAGTCAAAGAAGAGAGGAAGAGACGCCAGTGCCAGCAGGACCCCCAGCTCCAGCTATGGTGTCCACACTGGGACACACAGGTGGCAGCGAGGAGACCACAAAAATCCTCTCTGCACTTTTGTGGAGAGACTCCAGTGACAGTTGATCTTTCTTATGAAATGTTAAGTTTTAAAAACTTGTCAACACGTACTCGTATTAGAGAAATTGTGCAAAAGACAGAAACATGGACAAGAAGAGTCCTCCCGTGATCTTAGAAGCCAAAGACAGTCAGTCACTGTCATGCTTTGGTTGCATTCCCTTTCAGTCTTTTTTCTGATTGGGGTTTTTCTTCTTTTCCAACAAGGCTGTGATAATGCTCTAGAGAGAGTTTTGTACCTCACTTTTTAGAAAGGAAGAGCATAGTAATGAACCTTTCCCTACATGTATTTC
>NW_006790074.1:82747-83857 GCF_000442215.2 Lipotes vexillifer
TTCCCTACATGTATTTCCATTTTAAGAAGAAAGGGGTTTATTTCCAAAGCTTCGTGGCTCACAGAATCCTTGCACGGAGTGGAGCAGCAGGTGACAGTCTGGGCTTCCAGGGCGCTCATGCCTGAGACATGGAAGCAGTAGTAGCAGCAGAGGACCTGTTCCTCGGAAGCCAGTTCCTCTGTGGGAAGCCAAGCTATGATGGGGGACCCTTGTACAGGAGGGAAAGAATGGAAGAGAGCCTGTCTGAAGCAACATATTCACCCAGGTGCTAGAGCCTTCAGAATGAAATCTTAAGGCCAGTTAACATGCCATTGGATGAATACACCAGATTTTACTTAACTTTTCCCCCTACTTTCAGATTTTTAGATACAGCCATTTTTTAAACCATTACAAAGAATGCTGTAGTGCCTGTTTGTGGCTTCCCCCTTTTCATTTTCTGCACTTTTAAAACTAAGCAACATACATTTCATAAGGAAAACTCGGAGAGTACAGAGAGTCATAAGGAAGGAAATTTAAAATGCTCATCATCCCCCCACTGGAAACAGAAGTGTTCATTATTGTTAGGTAGACACAGTTGAAGGCACCCTGCCGCGGGGATGGTTAGTGTCAATCTTTTCATGTGTGCTCTTCCCGACTTCATTGTGGGTGTGGGCACATTTTTTCCTTATAAACATGAACTACCTACTGTGTGTACAGTTCTGTATCTTGCTTTCTTCACTTAATATTTTCTGGTCTAATATTTCCATGCCTATGACAGGGATCCCAGAACCGTTTTTAGCAACTGCACCGTATCCTCTTAGTGGACAAACTATAATGTATATAAGCCCCTCTTCTTTCTCCGATCAATCTAGACAGAAAGTAAACAATATGAGTGAAAGGCAGGCAACACTGAGAGCAAGTCAGCCCTTCCTTTTGTTTGCATCCTGGTCATTTTCAGAAAGGAGAAGAAAGAGCTGCAAGTTAGAATTTCAGGGGCAGAACTTTTCATCATTCTCAGTACTGACTGATTAGCTTAATCAGTTGGTTTTGTGTGGCTTCCCCTACCTCTAGAGTAAAGGGTACTTGATAGTTCCTGCCCACACAGCATGAATCATACAGTAAAATTCCTGC
>NW_006790074.1:83890-109010 GCF_000442215.2 Lipotes vexillifer
GGCCTCCCTTGCTGTTGAGGTCATTGAGAAGCTTTTGAGACCTCGAGAGCCCCTTTCTTCTTGAGCTGGGAACCCACATTGTTTCTGAGGTTGGGTCTGCGTGCGATAACACACCTGACCGCAAGCCAACCTTATCCCAGACATTAATGACCACCTACAATTGATTAAAACACTATCTCCTCAAGTGCCACATCCAGCGTGCTGCCGCCTCCTTCCAGCCCATTACTTCTGCCATGGCTCGTCATCGTCCTCTAATGGCCACTTGTGTCAACATGGGCATGAGGCTTCATGACAAAGCAAATGTTAGTGTATTGATTGGACCGGCCTCTCTAGGGTTTCCCAACACCAGCTCCTGGCGTGATGCTCTCAAAGCCACTGATAATGGGCGTTACGATAAGCACTCATCCCAGGGCCAGATCTCCCTGTCTGCTTTACAGAATGATCAAAGCTAGGTTGAAAAATATCACCAACAATGACTCCTGTTACTATTACTTCTATCACCAGCAGCTACCATATTAACGCCAGTTTTACAAATAGTACACATGCAGTATTTTCAGAACTTGCAAAATCTTACAGGGTAGGTATGAAGGTATGAATCGTAACTATATCATAGGTGGAGAAATTGAGGTTGGAGGAGCTAAATAACTTAGCTTTACTCCAGCCTGGTAAGTGATGGAGATGGAATGGGTATCTCCCCAAAACCTAGAGCTTCGCCACACAGCCCCTGCAAACTCTGGTACAGTACTGGTGTTAATTTTCCATCCCATTCATTAGCTGGAAAATCGGGTCTCCAGCTTTCTAATTAAAGACTTTGCATTGAAGAAATTTTAGGCAACTGGCACATAACAATGGGTCACTATCATAGTTCCCAAGTCAAAGGCTGGAAATTGAGGCCCCAGGAGATGAAGTAACTTTCTCAGCTATGGAAAATCAATAGAGAAGGCAGCGTGGTGACTTGCAATGTTTCCACACTTGTGTCATGGTAAAAAATCACCTGGAGTGGCTGTTAAAATGCGGATTCCTAGGCCACGCCCTTTAGCTACTGAGTCATAACTGCTGCAAAGAACTCTGGCCTGTGGATTCTCAATGTGCACCAGTTTCTGTGAGATGGAGAATGTCTATTACCTCCCTTCTGCCTTCTAAATTTCTGCAAATGTAGCTCAGTGGGGAAACCAAAACTGCATCTGGAAGCCTGTTGATGCAGGTACCTCCCAGGCCCCCAGCTCCTCCAACCCCAGGGAAAACAAAGAAGCAGGAGTATTACTCACAACACCATCTTTTCCTCCGTGGGGAAGATTCATTTACTTGAAAAGAGACAAAAAGGATTGTACAAATCCTCAGAGAGGTCTGATTTAATTAGGTTAATTTGTTAAGTACTTATTGCAGTGAAAAACTTTAAGTGCGGTTTGTTTCTCTTAATTATTTATTTTTACATCGCTATATAAGCTCATTAATATAAAGAGCAAAATAGGTTTTGTGGTAAAAGGGACGAGCGCTCATTGTAATGCACTCATGGTGCTTTGAGAGCATCACACCAGGAGCTGGTGTTGGGAAACCTGGGGACCTTGCCACTACGGCATCTCTGAGAACAACAGTTCACAAATGCAGCATGGATGAGCCCTCACGGGTTTTGCCTACACTGCACATCCCCACCCTCTTGGCCATCCCTGACTGATATATGGGAGAACCCAATTTTGGCTATGGCCATCATGTTCTCTGCCCTTGAACTGAGGGGCTGGACCTTGGGTTGCTGAGTCACGGACAAGTCAGTTCACCAAAGCGGTCATCAGCAAACCTACTGCTGAGTCCACAGACCTGTCCCTGGATCTTGCCCTTCTCCAGCCTTGGGTTGGCTGTTCCTTTTTACTCTGCGGGATCCAGCAGTATTTACACAGTAAGTACTGCTTTTTGTCTCATTTGAGACACCCTAAGAAACTTACTATGATGGAGATTTAAAAAAAAACAAACAGCAAATGATTTACACAGTGAGGGTTCAAAGAGATGCTATTATAGAGTCAAAGTTACCAGCCCTGTGTCTGCACAAAGTAGGTCATCAGAACACGCAACATGTACCTCGTCTCCCTTGCCCCTTTCCTTCTCTTGGGTACCCTACTCGGGAGAGACACACTCAAATGCTCTGGAGTGTTGTCCTATTGCTTCAGGAGCCCGCAGCCCTCTGCCCATTTCATCTACATACTAATGCAATTTCTCAGTATGATATATCGTAAGCGTGGCTAAAAATTCTGGAAGATTTATTAAGTTCCTTAGTTCTTATAGATCCGGGACAATTTTTTATAAATTCTTGCTTTTGCTAAACACTTTAATATGCCATCATCCAGGCAACAAAATTTTCCTCGATTAGATTTTAAGGCTAATCTGGGGAAGAACTTTCCCCCTTCCTCTCCAACACTATTAGGAAAGGCCGTAAGTCCTGATCAAGAACATTTGCTGGTGCCTCACAGGGAACTTCAAACCTGATTCTGTTTTGCAGCAGTACGGAGTCCTGCTTTCTGCCAGACCTGATGTCTTGTTCAGGTGCTTGAGGCTGCTAAGGGAAAGAGCCTGATGTCTTGTTCAGGTGCTTGAGGCTGCTCAGGGAAAGAGCCCTCAATCACATTGGGGGTCCTGGTACTGGCCATATAGAGAGGCCCCCACCAGAGAACACTGACCCTGGAGAATGAGTCACTCATCTGGTTCTGACCTTCAGCCATGTACGCTCAGAGACTGAATCTTTTCAGTCCCAGAAGTTATTGATGCTTGAATAAACATAACCCACGTGGGACCTGAGAACAAACCAGAAAGAAAACTACTAATTTCAAGCAGCCTGGAGGTTGACAGCAGTGGGGTGAGAACATTCTCTCCTTGGAGGCATTGCTCCTCAGGAAGCCAGGTTATCCGATGGTGCCTTGGTGAACATGAACTCAGAAAGCGAAATTTTAATGGCTCCAGCCTCTCTCTTGGGCAGTGGGTGGGCAGACCCCACCAATGTGCAACTTCTGCTTCCCCTTCAGGCTTCCCTGTTTCATCAGCCTTCACCAAGGGACCCGTTCTCCCTGCGAAGGAGTGATTCCATTGTGGGCCTGGGGCCTCTGCATTTCTGTTCACTTGATCACGAGCTGATTTTCTGGTGTAAGTCTCAAGACATCTGTAATTCCTTCCTTCCCATGCTCCCTGGGGTCATTCTCTCTCTCTTTTTTTTTTTTTTTTTTGCCACACCATGTGGCACGTGGGATCTTGGTTCCCCGACCAGAGATGGGACCTGCACGCCCTGCAGTGGAAGCCTGGAGTCTTAACCACTGGACC
This sequence comes from Lipotes vexillifer, assembly GCF_000442215.2. Classification (NCBI taxonomy): domain Eukaryota; kingdom Metazoa; phylum Chordata; class Mammalia; order Artiodactyla; family Lipotidae; genus Lipotes; species Lipotes vexillifer. The sequence continues at coordinate 87,194 of NW_006790074.1, forward strand.
ACCAGGGAAGTCCCTCGGGGCTCTCTTTTAGTCACCATGCAGATAGAATCTTGGTTTGGACTGGACTTGAAAGTGGGCAGGAGGGAGGAGTTAAGGCTGACTAAGGTTGTAGATTTGGGTGGCAGGCTGGGCGGTGGCACCATTCTGAGCAGTGTGACAATAGTCCCTGTGTATGGAGTGCTATGCTGTGGACCTCAGAATCATCATCTCGTTTAATCTTCCCAGTGTTCCAATGAGGAAAGTACCAGTATATTTCCCACTAGGCTGAATGGCAACTTTGATAAATGCACTTCTTTTGTTCAATCATTTCATTTTAATTGAAGTTTTCATTATGCCTTTATAGCGGCATTTAAAAGGAACATTCAGAGTGTCCTTGCTCCCATTTCCTGCTGCTGCTGATGGAGCCTAAGGGTGGAGAGGGGGAGGGGGAGGGAAAGGAGAGTATATATAAAGAATATATATAAAGTATATATATAAAGAATATATTCTTTAATAAGGAGAATTCTTATGAGCATATTCTTCATTCATGCTTTCTTATTCATATGGGTAATGTATTTATGAGAGTCTTCATAATAAAGCACACAGTCTCATGAATGTATTCTCTTTATGCATCGCCCCCAGTCCCCGCCCCAGCCTGCCTCTCTTTAATCCCCTTTCTCCCCTGTAATCTCCTTCCCCACTTGGTGCTTCAGTCTCCAGCTGCAGCAGTGGAGAGCTGGGGGAGACAAGAGCTAAATATCCCGTAAAATCCTGATATGGGGACAAGACAAGAGCTGATCAATGGAAACAGGATACTTCAAAGAATCAAATGATTTGGTGACTCGCTCATTTGGCAGACTGGCTCTCAGTGTTTTGGGTGAACTGAGCATTTGACTTGCCTTTTGCCTAACTGCCCACGTTAAGTGACCTGGAGTCCTTTTCCAGATGGGGAAGCAGAGGCTGGGGAAGTTAAGGAAGTTGCCTGAGGTCACAGTAGCTCGTGTGAGATCCACAATTTTAAAAAGGTTCGTTCGTGGGTGAGTTGGTGTCTTTGTGCCACTCAGCAGGATAAGAGCACAGGAGAGAGGACAGTAAACCTAGGATGGTTTCCTGGTGTCTCTAAAGAACCCAACTGGGGAAGCTGATTTTCTTTTTTAAACAAAGAGGAACTTGTTTATTAATTTTCAAATGGATAATAGAGAGTATCAAATAATATGCATTGAATTCATCTAAATAAGTTGATTTTTAAGTGTCAAAACCTCAAATGCCTACAGAGGCCAGGAAGGTGAGAAAACAATTGCGGGCATAAAGGAATTAGAAAAATCTAATGTACTCTAAGAAAAAACACAGTGAGAAGCGTGATGCTACCTGGCTTGTGTCACTTGGCACCAATGATAGGGAGGCATTAGAGCTGGGTGGGGACTGCGCTGAACAGAAGAGGGAGCCGCCATCAGCGCTGTAGATCCTCTGATTATTCACGAAGAGCTGGAAATCTTGATTTTGATATCAAATCTCCCAAGCTGTAAGTGTAACTTCAAATTACTTTTAAATACCATGTCGGCCAATGTAAGCAAATTTGCATGCTGGATCTGGTCTATAAATTTGCAGCCTTGTCAGTTGGTTGGCATGGAATCATCACCAAGTCTGGAAGTCGAATCGAAACCATGGATTCCATGTGGCTGTGGGAATTCTGCAAATTCTGATTATGATAAAGAGTAGATAAAACGGTCAAGAAATGACCTCAATACTTACAAGAATACCATTTTACCACTAAAAGGAAATCAGTTTCAAATATATCACCTTGTACATGGAGTGAAGAATTTAAAGAGCAAGCTTTGGAACTTGAGAAATCTAGTGCTGAATCCCAGCCCTACCACTTAACCACTGTGCAGCCTTGAGCAAATCAATTAACCTCTCGGTGCCTTTGTTTCCTCATATCTGGATTCTTGTGAGGCTTCAATGTAATAAGATACAAAAATCAAGATAACTGGCACGTGGGAGATTCTCGAGAAATGGTGCTTGCTAAAATAGCAATAGTGATTGTTATCATTGATAATAATGGTTATTATCAGTACCTGTATTTATAAACTCTGAGGAAAACTCTAATGAAACTTGTGTTCTAAAAGCTCCTTTTTGTGTTTTTCGGCCTCAGCACGCGGCACGCGGGATCTTATTTCCGGGACGAGGGATCAAACCTGTGCCCCCTGCAGTGGAAGTGCAGAGTCTTAACCACCGGAGGGAAGTCCCCTAAAAGCTCTTTTCCTGGGTGATTTTTCCATGAGAATGGCGAGGCATTTTGATGTTACTTTCTCATTTCATTATACTTACATTTGGAAGTCACAAAGTCTCTGTAATTCTGTCTGCAAAGCATTCATGGAACCCAAGTAATCCGTTCAAATCCAAACCTCGTGGGAATTTCTGACACTTGACTTAGACAGCATAAGGCATCTCCAGATACTGTTATCCACTGGCCTTTGAGGGAGGCTGCGCCTTGAGAGGATTCACACAGAATTCAGCCCGTTTCTCCTGCACAGGGCTCCTTAATTCTGTTCTCTGCCCCTTCCATGTTGCCCATCTCTTATTGTGCTATTCATCTCAGCCCAGTCTGCAATCACTGTATTTGATGCGAGAAGGGGTCATCCTCCAGGCAGTCCTCCCAGGACCTGCACACACACACACACACACACACACACACACACACACACACACACACACACACACACACACACACAACACACACATGCACGCTCTCTCCCGCTCTCATGCTTGGGGTGAATTTAAAGAGCTGGTACTGAGTGCTGAGTGAGGGTATGTGTGGGAAACAGGGACCCTTATGTTTTGAAAAGACTGAGAAAATCCCTCAACATAGTCCCAGGTCATCCCGGCAGAGAGAAAGCTAACCTGCCTCACACTGTGGCTAGTGCCCAGGAACACAAGACTTGGAGCTCCAGGACAGTTGATGACAAATGTCCAGGACCCCTCACCTCATTCCTGGCTCACTCCCCACCTCCCAGGGCCACCTGCACCAGCTTCTGACTTTTAGGTTTCGCATCCTAATTCTAGCCCAAGCTCAGACCTGATAGGACAGATCTGACTTCTCCTGATGAGCTGTGTTGCCTCGTAGCAGATACTGTAGGTGGCTTGCCCTGACCATTCCCATCCACGTGGACCCCATGATGTCCCCAGCAGCCGCAACCTGCTGCCCAAAGAAGGCTTCCTCTGGCTACTTACACCCACTGAGCTGGCACAAGGACCAAGCTGTGCTAGGAAATTAAGCCCAGTCCCCCGGCAGCCCTCAACCAATGGTGGATGGTCACTGGGGTGGATAAATCTTCCAACTTCCTCACCCTTTCCTGGAGGGACAATCTGAGGTGTGTTCCACCTGCCTTCCAGAGGTCCCAAAGGGGTTGAACTCCAATTGCTCACAGGGGTAGGCTGCACATTAAAACATTCCCTTTCCTGACTCACTTCCCCACTCTCATCCTGGTGTTTCCTAAGATCACCTCCCAAATAAACTCCTTGGCTCAGGGTCTGCTTCTGAGGGAGCCCAGCCTGAGACTGCCCTCTTTCTTACTCTACAGAGTAAGATAATACTCACTGACCACCTTTATTCACCTCACGTCAGCTCCCCAGGGTGGATGTTGTTAGTACTCCCACTTTTCAAGTGAGAAAATGAGGCCACAGGGCCAGCAAGTGGCAGAGCCAGAATTTGAACTCAGATCTTTCTGGCTCCAAAAGTCCTGCCTGTCCCATCACAAGACACTCACCTGGTTCCTTCCATCTTGGATGTCTCTCCTGCCTGTTCAGGCCTCAGCTACCAGGAAACAAATGGGCATGGTTGACCAGTAACTGTGATACCAATTAACACCACAAGTAAAGAGCAGGAAATTGTAATTCAGGAACCGAGTGTACCAAGACAGCTGGCTCCAGCCCACAGAGGCAGGCAGCACTATTATTTTGAGAATCCTCCTGGGCACAGAATAGCAGCCTTTGTGTCTGTGGAGGTTGGCACAGGGATGCTGATGCCCTCCCCAGGCTGTGTAGGAAGACCCAGTGGAAAAACCCAGCTTGGACCCTCTCTTGTCTGTCACTCTTTGTAAGAAATAGAGGACAAACAATCTGGAGTCTGCGCTTCGACTTCCCACGCTTCCCTTTATTTTCTGTGTGAATTTTGGTTTCTTGCTTCCCCACTCTGGACCTTGGTTTCATGGGTTCCATGTGCTGAAGCTATGAGCACAGGCCACCATGGTCCCCTCAACTGCAGCAGGAAGGTTTGAGTGAATTTTGTGTTGGGTGCTTCATTCAGATGTTTTCCCATACGGTTTGGCCCGTGGCTGACACCAGACCCAACTTCATCCTTGGACAGGGTAAATAAGATGATAGCCATGTCCCATCTCAGGATAGAAGGAAGCACATCACTGCCCCCAAATTTATTTTTATTATGTACTTATTCTGACCTGGCATTCTAGAAAAGATGGGCATTTGTTCATGCCTGCATTCAAACAACCAACAGTTCTTTAGAGTATACCTTTGTTCTTGGCTCTGAGCTTGACACCATGGATACAAAAATAGATACTACAAGACCCTCAACCCCAAGCGTCAGTGGCACCCCAAATGCCACTGGAAAGTGACTAACAGGGGTGAATGTGATGGAAAAGGTCTTGGGCTCCCTCTGCTCCCCCTGAGTGTTGGTCTCAATGAGTCCACCCTGGTAAGGGAATAAACCATACAGCTCGTAAAGGAAGGTAAGCTGCCTCCGGACTAGGGCGAACTGCTTCCAGTATTGCAGAGGGGAGAGGGGATGCCCGGAGAACCTAGACATGGTGTTTGGGTGAAGTCCTGAAAGGTTCACAGGACTTCAGCCTCTGGAGATGGAAGAGGATGATCCAGGCAAAGCAACTGTATACAAAAGCCGCTTGACATTGTCCAGGGCACATACTGTTTCAGTTGGAAGCAGCAGAGGCCACTGAAAAAGAAAAGGATGGTGGGGAAAGGCTGGAATGGAGCATTCAGATCATACGATAGAGCTTCTGAATTCAGCCCGAGGATTGGGAAACTCTGCAGAGGAGACTTGGCCCATGAGTTCTATAATCCGGACTGTGTGACAAGCCACAGAAATCAAATCCAACTAACTTTAGCAAAGAGAAGAATTTATCAGGAGGATATGATGAAGCTTGCAGAACTGAAAGGAAAGCTGACCAACCAGGCCTCAGAAAAATGCAGGAACCAGAACATCTAGAAGAAAATTGTGGTAGGAGTAAAGAGCAGTGTATTAGTCAGGTCTTGCTGCAATAAAGCTGCTCAACAAACAGTCCTCGAATCTCAGTGACTCACAACCTTTCATTTTTCTTGTCCTGGGCATGGGGGTTGGCTGGGATGGCTCTGTTTCAGGCTACAGCTAAGTTCAGGTTGTGTAATACATAGCTCCTCATTTTCCTTGGACCTGGGGCTAGTCTTTTCATAACAGAGAACAGAAGAGTAAGACAAACCACAGAAGGACATTTGAGACCTCTGCTCCTGTCAAGCTCAGTAATATTCCGTTGCCCAGAGCAAGTCCCATGGAGAAAGAGAAGGAAAAATAAGAAGGTGGGAATCCATGAGGGGTGTGGGTATGTATGTGGGGAAGAGGAGGGTGGTTTTTCAAGGAAAGATACTATAACTACCAAACAGGGGCAGTTTGTCAGTAGGATGACAACACCAGCCAGAGCCCCCTACTCTCCTCAGAACTCCACTTCCTGTGGAATGCCCTGGAAGTGCTAAAATCCCCCCTCCCCCCCGGCTAAGCCTCATGGTATGGGAGACCCTCAGGTGGCTTTACACATTACTGCTCAGACCCAGGTGATAAGGCTGGACCCACAGGAAGCAGCCTTCATGTCCACATTCTTTTTTTTTTTTTAAGTATTTTTTTAACATCTATATTGGAGTATATTGCTTTACAACGGTGTGTTAGTTTCTGCTTTATAAGAAAGTGAATCACTTATACATATACATATGTTCCCATATCTCTTCCCTCTTGCGTCTCCCTCCCTCCCACCCTCCCTATGCCACCCCTCTAGGTGGTCACGAACCACCGAGCTGATCTCCCTGTGCTATGCGGCTGCTTCCCATAGCTATCTATTTTATGTTTGGTAGTGTACATATGTCCATGCCACTCTCTCACTTTGTCACAGCTTACCTTTCCCCCTCCCCATATCCTCAAGTCCATTCTCTAGTAGGTCTGTGTCTTTATTCCCGTCTTACCCCTAGGTTCTTCATGACCGTTTTTTTTTTTTTTTCTTAGATTCCATATATATGTGTTAGCATACGGTATTTGTTTTTCTCTTTCTGACTTACTTCACTCTGTATGACAGACTGTCACCTTATCTTTGATAAAGGAGGCAAGAATACACAGTGGAGAAAAGACAGCCTCTTCAATAAGCGGTGCTGGGAAAACTGGACAGGTACATGTAAAAGTATGCGATTAGAACACTCCTTAGCACCACACACAAAAATAAGCACAAAATGGATTAAAGACCTACATGTAAGGCCAGAAACTATCAAACTCTTAGAGGAAAACATAGGCAGAACACTCTATGACATATCACAGCAAGATCCTTTTTGACCCACCTCCTAGAGAAATGGAAATAAAAACAAAAATAAACAAATGGAACCTAATGAAACTTCAAAGCTTCTGCACAGCAAAGGAAACCATAAACAAGAGCAGCCTCAGAATGGGAGAAAATATTTGCAAATGAAGCAACTGACAAAGGATTAATCTCCAAAATTTACAAGCAGCTCATGCAGCTCAATAACAAAAAAAACAAACAACCCAATCCAAAAATGGGCAGAAGACCTAAATAGACATTTCTCCAAGGAAGATATACAGATTGCCAACAAACACATGAAAGAATGCTCAACATCATTAATCATTAGAGAAATGCAAATCAAAACTACAATGCGATATCATCTCACACTGGTCAGAATGGCCATCGTCAAAAAATCTAGAAACAATAAATGCTGGAGAAGCTGTGGAGAAAAGGGAACACTCTTGCACTGTTGGTGGGAATGTAAATTGATACAACCACTATGGAGAACAGTATGGAGGTTCCTTAAAAAACTAAAAATAGAACTACCATATGACCCAGCAATCCCACTACTGGACATATATCCTGAGAAAACCATAATTCAAAAAGAGTCAGGTACCCTCTCCAGCATTTATTGTTTGTAGAGTTTTTCATCATGGCCATTCTGACTGGTGTGAGGTGATACCTCATTGCATGCCCACATTCTTGAATGAAGCTTTGAGCCCTGTGGCTCCCAAGTATTGACCACTGGGGAGCACCAAGGGTTCCAAGAGCCTCAGCTACCTGTCTCAGATCACTCAGGGGTTGGCGGCACCCAAGTTGAAAATACCGAGCTTCTGGTCACCCCTCAGAGTGGGGATCAAAGCTCCCAGAGGTTGTCCCTGAAGCCACTCCCCACCCCAACTCTGCCTCAGGACTCAGTGAGCCTGGGTTCCCCTGGGAAAACGATCTTGGCTCTTCCTTCTCACTCAGTGCTGTGCCTCTGGCTGCTCTCAAGTTCAAAGCTAAAACTTTTCATTCCAATTGGTGATTTTCCCCTCTTGGCCAGGTAACAGCTTAGGTTTCTATAAGCAGAGCGCTGGTTACTAGGTGACAGCCTCACTCCCAGTTCCAGAGGCAGCCAAGGCAGATATGAACCTGAGAATCTGAAGCTTCCCTTTTCAAGACAAAATATGAAAACTAAAAGAGGATATAAGACCCTAAATTAATTGGAGCGTTATATAACAGCCAGACATGGTCCTCATGCCCTCCCCACCACCCTGCCAAGACCAGAGGGATATATTTAAATGTATTTTTCAAAATAGACAAAAAAAAGTAGGAAGTTGAACTGATAAATACAGTTGGGTCTTTTGATCGGGAGAGGAAACTTCTAATTACATTGCTTTTCTAAGCTCCCACAATCAGATCTACACCTTCATTAACCACTGAGTCATTAGTGAGACTTATTAAAACAATTAGATCTGCAGAGAACTGCAGCCATAAGCAGTTCTGACAGCTGCACCAGGAATTTAAACTTTTCATTAAAATTGGATGGAGGCTCTTGCAAATCAATACGGAATAGATGAGCATTCCAAGTGAAAAATGAGCAAAGAACGTGAATAGGCAATTCATAAAAGAACCACAAATGGCCAATAAACAAATGAAAAAAATGTCCCAATTCATTAGCAACTGAGGAAATATATTAAAACAATAACGAGAAAGCAATTTTTAGCCTATTAAATGGCAAGAATTTAAAAAATGATATTATACTGGATGGCCAAATATACAGAATATCTGCTTTTTTGATACACTGTTGGAATGAGGATAGAGAAGACCTTTCTGGAAAGCAATTTGGCCACATATTGAAATGGTAAACATATAAGCATCTTTTGACAGAGTAACGTGATGTCCGTATTTACAAAGACGTTTGTTCACGCAGCAGTATTTATAAAAAGGGAGAAATTTGAAAAAATATCTATCTAAAAATGGGATGTTACTTAAGTAAAAAGAAAGCATTTAATCCTGCAAGCCATCCTTCTCTGGATGTGGTAGGAAAGTGTGCAGGGAAGAGGGGCCAGTTCTCATGAGTTGAGCGCACACATGTACCAGGTAAATTCCACATAGAATCAGGGCGGGACTCCTTGTCGCCTGGGTGATGGCTGCTTTCGCAGTTGCTTTTCTCTTTTGCTAAGAAACCCAGGGGACTGTAGAATGTGAGGTGATAACCCAGGGTGGGGTTCCTTCCTTCAACCTCACCCTTGGACGTGAGGCCCTGAAGATAAGCCTGCCCCTTATCACGGATTCATTTTTACTGTCTTTCAAGCCCTGGACTATAGGCCTACAAGCTGTTTGTAGGTGGTTGTTGAGTTGAGTGTTGATTTTGCTTTGGAGGAGCCATGTCCCTGCAATCTGCACATCGACAGTCTTCATCCATAATGCACGAGGCTGGAGACCCGAACAAAGAGTACATTCATGCGATGGCCTGTGGGAGTTGATTATCCATACAGAAAAATGAGGAACATTTTCTCCTGTAAGAGTTAGCATTTATCATCACTCTGTTTCTGTCATTGTCCTAGGCTTTTATTTCTATGCAATTTTGTACTTTTCAGTGCTTCATGATTAGAAATGGATCAAACTCAACTCACCATATCAACCAGGAACAGAGCACCCCAAGGACTCAGAGGATGGGCATGTAGTGTGGTGGGAAGAGCACTGGTCAGGAAACTGGTAGATCCAGACCTGTGTCCAATTTTCTGTCCCTTAGCAGCTTTGGGTTTCAGCTTGTTTTTGTTTTTAATTTATAAAATAAGATATTTGAATGATATTATATTAATCAAGTGTCTGGTATATCATTTGGGTCAAATGTAGCTGCATCAATATTTACCCACCAAAACTCAGGCATAAAATGTAATTTTCTTTGTGTGTGTGTATGCATGTATCTGTGTGTGTTTGTGTGGTGTATGATATATATGAGAAATATATATGACCATATCTTGCTTCAGAGTCATTTCCCTCTGAGGGCAGAAAACATTTACATTTATCAATTAAAGGTAATTAATTCTTTTAATCAAATTCTTCTGATCTGAATGCCTCTTTTGTGTAAATATTCAGTTAATTCTAAGTTCAAACTTCACGTCTGGAATGACGATGTTCGCCTCTCAAGAAGTCTCCTTACCCCTTTTCCTTTCCAAGGAAAATGCAAATCAAAACCACAATGAGCTACCACTTAACACTCAGTAGTGTGACTGTAATCAAAATGACAGCTAACAAGCGTTGTTGAGGATGTGGAGAAACAAACCCTCAAACGATGCCGATGGGAACGTAAAACTGTGCAGCCTTTTAGGAAAACAGTCTAGCAGTTCCTCAGAAGGTTAAACGTAGAATTACCGTATGACCCCCTAATTCCACTGCTGGGTACATACCCAAGAGAAATGAAAACATATGTCCACACAAACACTTGTGCACAAATGTTCATAGCCTCATTGTTTACAATAGCCCCAAATTAGAAACAACTCAAATGTTCATCAACTAATGAATGGATAAATAAAATGTTGTATGTCCATCCAGCAGAATACTGTTAGACAATAAAAAGGAATATAATACTGATATATACTACAATATGAATGAACCTTGAAAGCCTCATGCTAAGTGAAAGAAGACAGTCACAAAGGACCATAAATTGTTTGATTTCATTTATGCGAACAGTTCAGAATAGGCAAAGCAGTAGAAACAGAAAGTAGATTGGTGGTTGTCTAGGGTTGGAGGTGGGAGCTCCGGGAAAGGGGGAATGACTGCTAAAGGATATAGAGTTTTGTTTTGGGATGATGAAATTCTCCCAATTGATTGTGATGATGGTTGCATAATTCTGTGAATAAATATACCAAAAACCATTGACTTATCAAGTGGGTGAACTTTAAGAGAGTGAGCTGTTTAATATGGGAATTATATCTCAAGAAAGCTCTTACAAAAAGTGAAGAGTCGGTCTCTTACCTCTGATGTTAAGCTGGTAGAATAAAAACTTGAAACTGCTAGTGGTCATATTTGTCTATTTCTGAATGAAGCCAACACAAAAGAAAGCAAAGACAAGAAAGGTAGAGAAAGTTTCCTGTAGATATTATCTGAGCCCCTGATTCAGCCATGCCTGAAGCCATATACTCCCGGGACTTTTTTGGTTATGCCAACCAACTAATTCTTTTGTTTAATAAATTTTATTTTGAGTCTCTCGCTCTCTCTCTCTCTCTCTCTCTCTCTCTCTCTCTCTCTCATAATTGAAAATGTCCAGACTTGTATAGCAAGACGGGCAATCTGTTTTTGTAGAGTTTACCTGGGCTATGATTCCAACTCTACTTTTGAACAGGACTTCCAGAATTTTCTCAGCTACATAAACCTCAGTGTGGGTAAGAGGTGGCCAATTCTGCACACAGGTGTGCTGGGCCCTGAGAAACATCTGCACTGAGTCCACTCCTCACCAGGGATTAGCATGGATGGGACCCCAGTGTCTTGGGGCTCATAGTCACAGGCTGGCCTGTAACATGAGGCTGATTTTGCCGCAGGGGTAACTATTTCAGTCTCCACAGCTTCCTACTTGAAAATGTCTCAGGACTTCCCTGGTGGTGCAGTTAAGAATCCGCCTGCTAATGCAGGGGACACGGGTTTGATCCCTGGTCCGGGAAGATCTCACATGCCACAGAGCAACTAAGCCCCTGCGCCACAACTACTGAACCTGTGCTCTGGAGCCTGTGACCCACAACTACTGAAGCCCGCGCACCTAGAGCTCATGCTCCGCAACAAGAGAAGCCACTGGGATGAGAAGCCCGCGCACCGCAATGAAGAGTAGCCCCCGATCACTGCAACTAGAGAAAGCCCGCCCAGCAACAAAGACCCAACGCGGCCAAAAATAAAATAAATAAATAAAGTACATAAATTTGTTTTTAAAAAAGAAAGAAAATGTCTCAGATGCTCAGACATAAAGTGTAGAGTGAGCGAACTCATTAAAGCCACGGAATACTTGAACTGAGAATAAAACGTTACGCAAAACCCTGTTCGTTTCTGAAAAGCTATGTGAAATTTATTCAAGTTATTCCATTTAGCAAAAGCGAGACCATAAAAACAAATGTTTAAGCTGGAAGAAATCTAAGGCATTATCTGGCTCAGGAGCTTCTATTTTCGAAACTGAGTTAATGAAAAAAAGAAAAAGAAAAATACTTTCCTTCCTGTACATTTGAAATAACAGTACTAAGCTCTGATTTCACTCCAAAGAAGTGTAGGGTGGCATGGAAAACCAGATCCACATGTTTGTCTGTCAAAGGTGCCATGGGTTGGCCATGCAGGGACCACTCAATAAGCCCATTTTCTTATTTAGACCAAACACCATCATCTTATTAAAATTCACTTTAGAGCAGATTTCATGTTAAAATTTAATGACACAGTTTGAGTTCGTCAGGAAGTGAGGATGAAGCAGATGTAGGGCTGCAGACCGAGGGGCACTGGCCAGGCTCAGAAAGAGGGGCAAAAATGCACAGAAAAGGCAACGTGTCTGAAACTCAGGCGGCAAGAGGAGGAGTCCAAGGTCAGCCAGAGGTAGAGAAGGGGGAAAAAAAAAAGATGGAGGAGAGAGAGGCACTAAATCAATCAGGTCTCCATCCAGGGCCCCAGCAAGAGCAGGGACTTGGGGTGCTGCGTGGGAGACTGGAGAGCAAGAACCTAGGAGTTTGGACAAAGGTCTGGGTCAGCAGAGGTCAGGGAGGGGATGGAGCCTGGGAACCCAGTGGAGCTCAAGGCCAGCAGGAAGGGCTCACAAAGCTCCGCCCTTGGGCTGAGGGCTGCCAGTCAGGGCAGGCGTTCCTGGCTGGGTGGGGAGTCAGGGGCCAGTTCTTCCTGCACCCCAACCTGGCTCTCCCAAGGTCTCTCTTCCCATCTTGACCCGGCGCACTGTCCTCCAATGCTGGGCTCTGCTTGCTCTGGCTTTGGACCTGGCTCCTGTACTCAGAAGTTAGCTTCTGACCTCCAGCCATTCACCCTGCCTGCCGGAGCTCTGGTCTCTACCGTAACTCGCCCCACAGCTTGGAGCCTGAAACCCACCACTTATTCCCAGTCTCACTGCAACTGTCCTGTGGTGTCCATTGTCCCTCCCCTCCCCCTATGCCACCTCTGCTCCCACCAGCCTGTCCCAGCCTTCCGGGCACAATTCCCTCCTCCCCAGGAACCTGCCTGGTCCACTGCAGCTTGAGGGAACAGTGCTCAGACCATGGTCTGAGCTGCTCCTTTAGCCCTTAGATTGCCCGTGAGTGTTAGTCATTTGATTTGTGCAAACGTCTTACCTCTCAAGTAAAGTGAAAAGTCCCTGAAAGCAGGGACTTCCTCGCAGCCCTTATGCAGTGCCAGATATACATGTCGTTGAGGCCCAATGTAAGTTTCAGTTGAGTGAATGAGGCCTTTGCGTAGAGTTTTCTTTTCCGACCAGCTTCTCAGCCTGACCGCAGGAGGCTTTTGCTAACAAGCTGTTCTAAATAACGTTGGTTTTGTACTTCAGAATTTGGAACTGCTTATTGGGCTGTTGGTAAAAACCAAACCCAAGAGTGCCTTTTAAGTAAAGGACCCAGTGTCTAAAGTTCACGGTGAAAATAAAATAATGAATACCCCGGAGGGATCTTGAAATCAGGGCTGGAATTTCAAATTGGTTATAATTATTTTCTGTCCAGCTTGAGAGCTTTGAAAGCAACTCAGAATTTCCCTTAAATATAATAAACAACCTCAAGTAAGGGAATAAAAGACTGTCCCTGGACCAGAGTCACACGGGGAGGGTTGTAAATGGGGACAGCTGTATAGCTGGGCCAGGCAATTTACCTGAGCAACAGGGGGCTGCTTCCAGGCCAGGAGAGAGAAGAGAAAGATGAAAATGCAATGCTTGTTTGTGTAGAAAAGTGCCAATGAGTAAAATAAACATAAGTGAGATGATATTAGATCATTATTGAGAATTTTTGATGTTGATAATGGTATTGTGGTTATGCTTCTAATAAAAGAATCTTTGTATTTTAGAGATATCTACCGCATGACTTACTAATGAAGTGATAAGCAACCTCCCTGGGATTTGCATAAAAATAAAAATAGATGCAAGTAATGGGTAAATGAGAATTTGTGTATACTGTTTTCTCTACTTTTAATGTATTTGAAATTTTCCATAATTAAGAAGTGAAAATGAACAATAAAATAATCCCGAGCCATCCCAACTTGCTTACTGCTATGGCTTCAGAATTTCTCCATGAACTGACTGTTGGGAGGTAGGGGGAGCGAGGGTAAGCTAAGGATAATTGTTTGCATAACAAGGGCACTCCTTTTACTTAGATGGTTTATTTGGAATGGCCTGGTGAGGGGCTGGCGGCAGTTATGGGAGAGGGGATGGTAAAGTCCCCCAAAGACTCGCTAATCCTAGGGACCTCCCAGTGAGTTTTTTCTTGAAGTCGGAAACATTCTGGAACATGTGACTTGTTCCTGCAGGTTTGGGGACTTAGAGGAGGAAGAGAAGCAGGCAAACCACAACCGCTGTGTTCTCTGGCTGTAGAGGGACTGGGTCTACTCCTGTGATCTAGGCTGGTCTGGCTCTGTATGGCCAAGCCCTGGACTCAGAGTTCAAAGAGTATTTGAGGAGTGATAAATTGACTGACTGACTGATCATCTGATGATCCCTGTAAAACCAAGTGATTGGGAGGATTACTTGAGAGCACACACCTGGCCCAAGGCTAGGCACACTCAATAAATGGTCATCCTCTCCCTCTGATCCCACATATTATTTACTCCTTGCATACATCAAAACAGCACAGAACAGTGCCTGGAAACAGAATTTTTCTCATTTCCATTTCCTTGCTTTGCTGTATTCAGGTTCTGAACTTAGTAATTCTTTACCAGCTTAAATTTTAAAAGCGCGGTTTTTGGAGAAAACTTCCTACCTAGATGCTGCCTAAACTCAGCAACCATGTATTCTTTCTCTAAAAAAAAATATTATACACAGTTAAGCAGTCAGCTCAGGGTCCTGAAGATGCAAAGTGAGCACTATTCACTTATAATGAATACAGGAAAGGCACACGAAAAAGCCCACCTGTCATCACTCTGACCCTCACTTCTTTGTCCCCATGCTCAGTTGATTCTGTCTCCTGAGCACCTCTGGAATCTATTCACTCTCTTCAATCTGAGGACCTTTTTTTTTGTTTTTTTTTTTAAATAAATTTATTTATTTATTTTTGGCTGCACTGGGTCTGCGTTGCTGCGCGCGGGCCTTCTCTAGTTGCAGCAAGCAGGGGCTACTCTTCGTTGCGGTGCGCGGGCTCTAGGCGCACGGGCTTCAGTAGTTGTGGCGCACAGGCTCAGTAGCTGTGGCTCGCAGGCTCTAGAGTGCAGGCCCAGTAGCTGTGGCACATGGGCTTAGCTGCTCCGCAGCATGTGGGATCTTCCCGGACCAGGCCTTGAACCCGTGTCCCCTGCCTTGGCAGATGGATTCTCAACCACTGCGCCACCAGGGAAGCCCAATCTGAGGGCCACTGATGGTTAGGAAGTTCATCATCTCTCTCCTGGATCCTGACAGCAGACTACAGCCTCGATGCTTCCAAGTGAATGGAGTTAGGGTGTTTCCTTGAACAATGAGTGAATAGACAATCTCAGGAAGATAAGTAGGGGGCCAGTCCATACTGAGAACTGGGTCTTTATCTATGCTCTTTACACTATCTTTGCAGGGAGGGGTGGGAGGAGGAGAGATAAGGTCCTTAGCCAAGAGAAGGCACCACAGCAGTGTTCTAGACGCCACAGACAAATCACCTTTGTCCTTGATTTCAGGTAGTCTCAAATGGGTACATTAGCCCGGCACCAATTAGGAAACCTTACGTACAAAGAAATCTGGAAAATGTAGTTTTTAGTTTTTCAGAGGCTGCAGGACCAGAAGGCAAGCAGAAGAGGAGAGTGTGTGGTGGGTATTGAGTGAGTCCGTCTACAGTATCTGCCCCAGTGGCTCCCCAAACTCTTCCAGTGAAACTCTCAAGAAAAAAGGTAAGAGGAGAATCAAATAAATACTATGAAAGCTGTGAAGACAAAGAGCCTAAGGCCACCCTCCATAATTCTAACATTTCTTTGACAGCTCACATTTTATCTTAAAAACTGATGGTGAGATTGCCTTCTACTCCATAATATATCTATGTTTGTTTGTTTACATAAAATTGTGATGCTTTCCCCTGAACCTTTCCGGAAAAACTGGTATTTTAGATAAAAGTACCACTTTTATGTAACAGCTGCTCATATTCCTGGGATGCTGAGAAGCTCCACTGGGGTAGATCCACCTGCCCTGGCCTGAGAAGCTTGGGATGAAGCCAATATGACAAAGTTTGGCGACAGGCCTGGGGCTCACCCAGGAGCTCACCCAGGTTCCAGCACCACCAGCAAATGAAGTTGAGAATTTCTCAGCGCTGAGGTTTCCTCTCTTACCTTCTGTAAGGTCAGGAACCAGGCAGGAGGAGCCCACGGGTGGTGAGGGATACTGTTTAGTACTCCTTCTCAGAGAAGCTGGGGAAGGTAGAATAGTGTGGGTATTCGTATTACCTCTACTGCTTTCATGGGCAATTTCTCCTGTACCACACAGATCCCTATCAGTTTGCAGATAAATTCAACCTCTTTCCACCATGATGACTGCTTCCCATTTGTAATTCTCAAGCTCTTACCTGCAAAACATTTAACATTCTTATTAAAGCTTGTTTAAAGATGTCTTCCTTGGATAAAGTGGCAATTACCAGGTATATGGGCTGTGACGTGGGATCATCTATTATCTTATGATCAATGGGATTGATTTAGATTCTGAGCACTATGGATCTGAATGTTTTCCAGCCAACAGTAGCATCACGGAATGGCAACCAAGTCATTGTTATTACAACTGATGATAGAGGAATCCCTGACAGGAATGGGATTCGAGAACACCATGATTCCCTAGGGTCCTTCCTTTGCAGTCTTAGGATCATTAATGGGAAACAGTCCAGATCCTAATTTTGCAGTTTCCATTCCTACTCTGGGAGCCCAAGGACAATTTTGTCAATGCGGCCTAACTGCCTGCTTATACTTTTTACAAAGTATAACCTTGGATCAAGAGAATTATATGTATCCACTGCAGTCTCCTCATTTAAATCCCAAGAAATTCAAGAAAATGTACCTTTTAAAAATCCATAACTATTTTGGAAAACAAGAGATGGTGCCATTAGTGGAAATTATGAGAGATACCTGAAAGTCAGAGGGCAAATGGGTCGATTTGAAGGAGGAAACCAAATTCCAAACTATGGGAAGGAAAGAACTCAAAAAGGAGGAAGGGATTCTAGGGGTAACTCTGAGCTGGGGAGAGGTGGGTACAGAGACCTGAAGGGGTTCTGGCTGGGATATGACAGGAGAAGCAGACAGGTGGTTCAAAACATCTCCCACCTTCCACTGCTTATGCTAGTAGTAGGTGACAGAAGTGTCAGCGTTCAGGAGGGAGAAGTGAGTGTAGATGCTTAGGTCACCAGGCAGGCAGTACCCTTCCCGGCCAATGACTCAGAAAGAAACCAGTAGTCCCCACATCCAGAAATCTGGACTCTCCCCAGGCAGCTGTATGTCACCCATTGCCTGCATCAGTGATGATAAACTGTGGTAAATAATAGCACACACACAGACAGGCTTTCAGGACAACTCAAAGGCAAAAATGAACACACAACCAAAATTTACAAAACACCTGAAAAAAGTCACATAAGAGAGCACTAATGAAGCAGAGAGAAGAATGAACACCCGAGGAATCACAGTTAATCAAGAGAATAAAACTTCAGAAGGATGAGAGAATTTCACATTAAGCAAGAATAGGTTAGCTTAAAAACCAGCTTCAAGGGGACTTCCCTGATGGGGCAGTGGTTAAGAATCCACCTGCCAATGCAGGGGACACGGGTTTGATCCCTCGTCTGTGAAGATCCCACATGCCATGCATGGAGTAACTAAGCCCATGGGCCACAGCTACTGAGACTGCGCTCTAGAGCCTGCGAGCCACAGGTACTGAGCCCGCATGCCACAGCTACTGAAGCCCGTGCGCCTAGAGCCTGTGCTCCGCAACAAAAGCCACCACGAGATGCCCACGCACTGCAACAAAGAGTAGCCCATGCTCGCCGCAACTAGAGAAAGCTTGCGCGCAGCAACGAAGACCCAATGCAGCCATAAATAAATAAATAAATTTATTTAAAAAATAAAAATAAAAAACCAGCTTCAGGTGTTTAAAGGAATCCATCCATATTTTCTTTCAGTACCTATGATTTCATTTTTTTACATGTAGATCTCCAACCTATTTGAAGTTTATCTTACTATACATATGAAGTATAAGTCCAGTGTGATCTTTTCCCAAATGGCTGGCCAGTTGTCTCAAACCAGTTATTACACATCCCATTGTCCCCACTGATTTGAGACACCACCTTTATCCTGTACTGGACTGATATATGTACTTGGGTCTTACTCCAGGTCTTTCTATGGTGCTCCATTGGTCTGTCTCTTTAGGTACCAATTAGTTTAAATATTGAGGATTTCTAGTATGTTTTAATATATGATAAGGCTATACCATATTCTCCAGTATTTTTCTTCTTTTCATGGTTTTCCTGGCCAATTTTGCCTTTTTGTTTCTCCATAGGAACTTCATATGTATCTTTGCAAGTTCCTGGGGGGCAGAGGTGGGGGGAGGAGGAAAGCTTTGTGTTTTTGTAGAGATCACATTAAATTCTTTAAATAATTTGAGCAGGATTTAAACCTTTATCATGTTGTCTTCCTATCCAAGAATACGTTATATCTTTCATTGGTTTAGGCCTGCCTTTTAGACTTTCAGGAGTGTTTCAGAGTTTTGCACATAAAGGTTTACACATTTCCTGTTCAATTTACTTCTAGATATTTTATCTTTCTGATGCTAAAGTGTAGTGGCAACAATTTCTTTCTTGTCTTGTTCTTATCTTTAGCAGGAATGTCTTCAGTATTTCCCCATTAAATAAGAAGCTGGCTTTGGGTTGAAACATATCTATTTTATCAGAACGTGACCTAACTTTTGACGTATTCTTCAGCCAGCTGGAGAATGAGCAGAAATTGTGCTCCAGGATTGTGTAAAAGAAAGGCACATTTAGAGAACAGTAAGTAATTTAAAATAACTGTAAGTGGCAGGAGAGTAGGTTGCCTGTTACAGGAAAGGCAGGAAAATGGGGATGGAGACTGTTAGAAGCAGATCATGAAGACCTCACAGGCTGTGCTGGGGAGCTTGGACTTTCTTCCATAGTATAAAAAACCACCAAAAGGTGGTAAGCAGGAGAATGGCATGATTAGATTTATATTTTTGTAAGATTCTTCTGGAGGCAATGGCTGTTGATTTCCATTAACAAAACATTTCCAATACGACAGCAAATCAGACCAGATACGACCCCACTGGATAAGCCAGGAGGATGAACAAGATCGGTCCAGAAAAAGAAATTGCAGCCATGTCACTTTTTTTCCTTTAATGTCTTAAAAATTATGGAGTAAGTAAATCTATTTGGAACTAAACGTGAAAGATATTTTCTTTTTTTTTTTTTTCCTATATTTTCAGGGCATTTTCAGGTTTTTTTCAAAACCTGAAAGTCTTGCTGGGGAGATTCAGCTCCAGGAGGCTCCTGAATCCTCATCCGACCTCAGCGTGAGCTCGAGTGGGCAGACCGAGTCAGGAAGTGGCCCCAGTGGCATGGCAGGGCCTGAGGGACACTTACAGCAAGCCCCAGAATCCCTTCCTTTTGCTGAGGACATGACTCTCTTCTCTCCCTTTCTGTTTTCCTGAGTGGAGTGCTGGAAATAGTCAAGCACAAAGCACAGCATAGTGGACAAAGAATATGATGTTTGCGTTCATGAAAAATTCAACCCTAATTATACCTCTGGGAGCCAGTGGGAGTTATTGAAACAGTGTGCCCAGAATGTTCATCTTGTTAATAGATGCTGGCCATGGGGTACTTATTTTCCATGCCATTTATAAAGCCTTTGATGGACAAGAAGCTACTTGCATCAGTCCGTAAAATAATAAGATATGAAGGATATTATGATAATTCTTTGGGGTGATTTTCTTTTAGTATCTGGTCTAGGAGAATGCCGTTCCTCCCTTTAGTGCAATATTGCAACAAATGCCATAGTCAGCTTAGCAGGAGCTCTCAAAATATACACACTAACTTTGGTTCAGACACCAGGGATGCATTCTGCTGCCATTTAAAAGTAATTATTTTCAATATGTTTGTGAAGGAAACAGTCTTTAAATTTTATTTCTGACTCTCAATTTAGGAGTGATAGCTCCTAGATTGCAATCACATGGACTGACATACAGAAACCTTGCAATCACATGGTTTTGGAGCCAACTGAAATGGGGAAAGCTCAAAGAAAGTTTTCTAAGAACCAAGGCAGACAAGATCCACTTATTCCAGCACGACAGCCAGCTTTCTGAAAGCAAATGAGCAGTCAGATAAGGTAAACACAAAAGAGTGAAAAGGGAAAACTAGCTGGTCCTTTTGTTAGAAGGACAGAGAATATACAAACAAGGGTCTTCAGCCTGAAACCAAGTTCAAAAACTCTACTTTAGCGACTTCCATCAATGCTTATGTATGTTGAACCATATGTAGCTCCTGATATTCCACTGCTTTTGACCTACAAAATCAGTCATTTTATACAGTTCAACCTAATGCTTTAGGAATAACATCATGTCCACACCCTAGAACTTGGCACAACCTGCCATTGCTTTAACTCTAAAGCCTTAAACTGCC
Source organism: Lipotes vexillifer (assembly GCF_000442215.2). Classification (NCBI taxonomy): domain Eukaryota; kingdom Metazoa; phylum Chordata; class Mammalia; order Artiodactyla; family Lipotidae; genus Lipotes; species Lipotes vexillifer. The sequence goes on from NW_006790074.1 coordinate 107,511, forward strand.
TGACTGCAGCTTGCTGTCCTTCTAGACCTCTTAGGTCCTCCCTTTCACCACAAATCCATGTCTGCAGCCCAGACCAGTTTTCTAGTCTTCAGGCCCAATGGAGCCAAGTCCCCTGGGTGTCTCTACAAGGAACTCCCACAGATACTTCAGTGTGATGGTTTTAAGAACTATGTCTACAAATTCTTTGAAACTCTTCCCTTTAAGAGGTGGACTTCTCCTCTTGAGTGTGGACTGAACTTAGTGACTTGCTGTTAATGAATAAAATGAAGGAGAAGTGTGTAGCTTACGAAATTGGGTCACGAAAAGCCTGTGGCTTCTGTCTTGGGGTCTCTCTCATCTCATCAACTCAGTTCATCTGTTGAGTCATTTTGAAAATGGAAAGTGGTTCCTTCAGTCCCAGTCAAGCTTTCAAAACCCTGCATCTTGGGCTAACATCTTGACCGCAGTGTCATGACAGACTATAGACAGGCTTACCCAACTAAGAATGTCCTAAATTCCTGACCCACAGAAAATGTGAGATGATAAATGTGTGTTACTGTAAGCCAGTAAGCTCACGGTAATTTGTTATGCAGCAATAGATAACGAATACAACCAAGAACAAGAAGCCCAACTCTTAATTCACCATTGTATTGGTTTCCCAGGATTACTGTAGGAAATTACCACAGATTACCTTTCAACCCAGTCAGTCATTCCAGGAACCCAGGAATGTTTTAAACTCTTCTGTTTTACTCACTCTGACCATCAGTTGGTTACTGAGTTTCGTAAACTTTACTTGCTAGACACCTCAGATCTGCCCCATTCTGTCCATCCCCACTGTCGCTGTCTCAGTTGGGGTTCTCATTTCCTTGTAGCCAGATGGCTGGAATTGCTTCCCAAGTGGGCTCCTTCACTTCCATCTCACTCCCCATTTCTTTGCAGCCAGAATGATTCTCCTAAAGCTCACCATGTCACTCTTCTGCCTGCAAAATTTTGATGACCGCTTGTTTCCTCAGGAACTCTTTGGGTTAACCCTAAAATAAATCCATGATCTAGACTCACCTACCTCACCTCCTGCCATTTTTTACAAGCATCCTTGGCTTTAGCAATACCAAATTTGCCTTCGGACATCAGAAAAGCCAAGTTGTTTCATGAAGGTGCTGTTCTTTCCATCTAAAATGCCCATGACTTTCTCCTTTCCCACCTTTATCTAGCTACATCCAAATGTGTTTAAAATTCAGGTTATATTTCATCTCTTCCTAGAAGGCTTCTCCAAGTCCCCAGAGAGATTCTGATGCCTCCCCCTACAGCCTCCCTGGGCAGAGGGTGTAATTCTATAAATCCATCTTCCCCTTTAGAAGTGTGCTTCTGGGCTTCCCTGGTGGCGCAGTGGTTGACAGTCCGCCTGCCGATGCAGGGGACACGGGTTCGTGCCCCGAGTCCGGGAAGATCCCACATGCCGTGGAGCGGCTGGGCCCGTGAGCCATGGCCGCTGAGCCTGCGCGTCCGGAGCCAGTGCTCCGC
>NW_006790074.1:109568-112311 GCF_000442215.2 Lipotes vexillifer
AAAAAAAAAAAAAAAAAAAAAAAAAAAAGTGTGCTTCCATGAAATTCCAGGATAATGTCCATGTTCATCTACCTTTTTATCCCTAATGCCTGGCACAGTTGTTGCATGTGGTAGGTAACCAGTAAGAGTTTGCTACCTAATAAGTGACTGAATGAGAGAGTCAGGGAAGGCAACATTTATGGCATGATTATAGAGCCCTGATTGAAAAAAAAATCTTCTTTGATAATATAACTTCACCCCTTTATTTAGATTAACATGGTGGTACCTTGTAAAAATTCACCTTGTGTATTAACTGGGGCCCTGCTCACACCTCTGACCACGGAGGAAAGGGACAAAGCAACAGGGAAACGTCACAGTCTTAATTACCTCCATGTCTGTCATCCAGGAAGGATGGGGTTAAGTTTCCTCATTCCTGAAACAGCCAAGGGTAAACAGACTGAGCTTGAGGGAATCCAAAAATCGTCCTCTGCTTCCAGAAGACATGCTAGTCAAATTAAATGGAGGCCTGAAGAGTGTTGCCAGATCTCTGTTTTGGAAAAGGAGGTGGTATCTCCTCTTCCAGCAGATGGAAGGCCTCTGTGGCCTGAGCGGGAGGGAGCATTTCTAAGGTCCGGACCAGGGCTTCCCACAGGTGCATCTCCATGGCTACCTTTTCATTATCACCAGAAACAAGGGCCAGGCTGATGTAGACACCTGCCAGAGGGCAACTGGGATTTTCCAGATGGAACTGCCACACCCTTGATGGAGAATAGCCAGGAAAAGAGGAAAGGGGGCAGGGCTGGTAGAAGCGGTGACCTGAGGGCTTGATGGGCCAGCAGAGGGAACCACCAACTAGCCTGAGAGAGCGGCCCAGGACACCAGCCTTGGGAAGCACGCTGGAGAAATGGGAAGATGGCTGGGGTAACAGGAGAGGATGGTGAAGCTCACCCAGCAGGACGGGCAGGTTAAGCAGTGTCCTTACACTTCAGGAAGAGAGGCCAGGAAGGTGACAAGAGGCTGACAGGGAAAGGCTGGGCTAGGCAGGGCTGCAGAGTCTCAGGATCTTTATTCCTGCCCCTGGGCCTTACAGAGGTGAGCATTGTCTTTCGGTCCTAATAAAGATGGTCACAAAGGATGCCCCTAGGTCTGAGCAGAGGGACAGGGATGTTTCCTGAGCAGATGCAGAGAGAAGTTAGAGCCTATAGGAAGATCTGCAGTGATGACCTTCAAGAATGGGGGTAGGAGAACACTGCAGGTGAGGGGCATTTGCCAGTTTCCTAAGTGTTCTTCCTGCATTGATCTCATTTGTGGTGCAATCTGTGATTCTTGAGTATAAGAACTAAAACCTGCATGACAGGGACCCCTCCAATTTCCTCCTTGCCTTCTAACCTTGTCCCTTTTTCTTATTTCTTTGCTATATAGCTCCCTCATGCTGGAAACCTTGACTAGAGGATAAGCCATGGCTTACAAAAATGCTTCTTGGGATATACTATACTGATGATGCTATTGCGATTGCACTGATGACATAAGCAAGAGGCAGAAAACCAGGAGTGACTTTTAAACCGTGAGTTGCTATTAAAGGTGAAAACTGTTGCCTAAACCCAAACCACACATCCACGTGTTCAGCTCTCCTGTCCTATAAAAACCCTGACGGTGGTTTAATCCAGGGTCACCTGTCCTTTAGGTACTCTCTGATGAGCCTTAGTTGAATAAAGTCTTTAATTTCTATTTGTCACTTAAATAATTTTCTGATATTCAGAAAAATGGCCCTAGAATGTTTTTTGGGGTTGTCGGTCCCCAAAGCCACATTTTGGCAAGTGTCCAGTGTCATTCAGGGAGGGGATTAGCCTCTCTCTGCCACGGGTTTTGGGTTTCATCTGACCTCACTTTGCCAAGCACACAGCTGTACAGGACGGGGAGAGTTTGAGGGCAAGCATGTAGGAGTTAGTGCAAACTAGATGGGGCATAGCAGTCAGCTCACCCCGTCTCAGTCCGTGTGCAAGGAAAGGAGGTGGGGTGGAGTAGGAGCAGGAGAGGGGAAGTTTAATGTCCATGGGTGTGTGATGAGCATAAGTTTCATCTTTTTTTTTTTGCGGTACGCGGGCCTCTCACTGTTGTGGCCTCTCCCGTTGCGGAGCACAGGCTCCGGACCCGCAGGCTCAGCGACCATGGCTCATGGGCCCAGCCGCTCCGCGGCGTATGGGATCTTCCCGAACCGGGGCACAAACCTGCATCCCCTGCATCGGCAGGCAGACTCTCAACCACTGCACCACCAGGGAAGCCCAAGTTTCATCTTTTGAAATAAAGAATTCAAGAACTAGAACTTGCTTTGTATCCCATGACTCTACTTAATTTCTCACTCAAGTCCCCATTCTGCTGGGCTACAGGAAAAACAACCTCAGTCCTTCCTGGGAAACCCCACTCTCTAGGTGGTCCCACAATCCCCGGTCTTGCACAGCGCCAAGGCATTGGGGTAGGGGAACCCTATTTGGTCCTTAGTCATCAGTGCTCACAGGGAGTCATGACAACACCCATCATCCTGAATTCCCAATTCCTTCAGGCTGGGCAGCTCTTGGAGAGAATTAGTATGTCTTTGCGAAGCACCAATTCAAGTGAGGTCAACATGATCTCCAGGCCAGGGGAGACCATCTCCTCTGGCAGAGGGAGGCGGTTGCTTTTGACAGCCAGGAAAGTTCAAGGGAATCTGGGGATTCAAGACTGTTGGGTTCAGCCACCAAAATGTTTCCCGCCCAGGTGTCAAGCT
>NW_006790074.1:112321-118422 GCF_000442215.2 Lipotes vexillifer
CCTATTAGCTACTCATATAGTAACTGGGATTGTTTTCTTAATTTCTCTTTCTGATAGTTCATTATTAGTGTATAGAAACGCAACAGATTTCTGTATATTAATTTTGTATCCTGCAATTTTCCTGAATTCACTGATGAGTTCTAATAGTTTTTTGCACCACCAAAAGAACTTAGGATTTTCTCTAGGGTTTTTTTACAGTATCATGTCATTTGCGAACAGTGACAGTTTTACTTCTTCCTTTTCACTTTTAAAAATATATAAGAGCCGTCCCCGACGCCACCTCCTTCCCCTCCGCTGCGGTTTCCTTCCTCCGCTGCTGTCGGGGGTGCAGAGCCGAGGGGACACGGCGAGCGCGCCGCGCATCACCCCGCCGGCTCTCCTCCGTTGCTCCATTCCGCCCTCAGGGGTCGGCCGAGCGCCCCCTCCTCCGGCCCGGGCGGGGCCGAGGATCACCTCAGGAGAACGCGCAGGGGGCCTAGGGGCCGCGGCCTGCACTCCCGGCGGGCGGTTGAGGGTATATATATATAAAGAAAGATAAGAAGATATTGACATTCTTTAATCCAATAATCTAATCCATGGAATTATGCTTTAAGAGAATAATGAACTTAAAGGAAAAAGATCTATTCACGAAGAAATTAGGCCCTTACCTCCTTAAAAAAAAACAAACACTGGGGCTTCCCTGGTGGCGCAGTGGTTGAGAGTCCGCCTGCCGAACACGGGTTCGTGCTGCAGCCCGGGAGGATCCCACGTGCCGCAGAGCGGCTGGGCCCGTGAGCCATGGCCGCTGAGCCTGCGCGTCCAGAGCAAAAAGAAACACTGGAAATAATATGAATGTTCAACAGTAGGAACTCTGGGGACTTCCCTGGTGGTGCAGTGGTTAAGACTCACACTTCCAATAAAGGGGGCCCGGGTTAAATTCCTGGTCAGGGAAGTCGAGCCCACATGCGTGCCTCAACTAAGAGTTCGCATGCCACAACTAAGAAGCCCACCTGCTGCGACCAAGACCCAGTGCAACCAAATAAATAAATAATTTTTTTTTTTAAGTAGTAACTCTGGCTCATTCATTCCTTCATTCAATAGACGTTTACTTAGCTTTTACCATGTGCTAGACATTAGGTTAGGAACTAAGAACCTAAAAACAAATGGGGCATTTGCCTAGGGATCTGATGGGGGGGAACATGCAAACACATTTAGTTCACAATGTGAGAAAACCACAATGAGGTTGATTTCCCATCTTTAATGATTTCAGTGTACTTCACCCCGTGCACCACGGCCTCCCCAGATGAATTGATTTCCATTTCATTTGACATTAATTTCTAATGTAATTGCAATGTAGTTTTATAAAAGATAAACAAAATGATTTTTCAGGTAGCACATATTGATAAACCTGTATCTCTGAAATACTGAAGAGTCCCAAGATATGGGAGATGGTATTTGTTCAACAATAGAATTGGATCCATCAAGTTTTAATGGCCTGAGAGAAAATGTATGGGGGGAAATGAGCATGAGTTATTTGTAGATGTAAGTCTTATCAGTTTTTTTTAAATAAATTTATTTATTTGGCTGCATTGGGTCTTTGTTACTGCGTGTGGGCTTTCTCTAGCTGTGGCGAGTGAGGGCTACTTTTCATTGCAGTATGCGGGCTTCTCTTATTGCAGAGCACAGGCTCTAGGCACGAGCGCTTCAGTAGTTGTGGCCCACGGGCTCAGCAGTTGCAGCACACAGGCTCAGTAGTTGTGGCGCACGGGCTTAGTTGCTCGCGGCATGTGGGATCTTCCCAGACCAGGGCTTGAACCCGTGACCCCTGCATTGGCAGGCGGATTCTTAACCACTGCACCACCAGGGAAGTCCAAATCTTATCAGTTTTTAATGATGCCTTTTTACTCTCTCTGAGCCTAAAATTATGTCCCAAAGGTAGCTTACTTCATGGCAGTGGGGGGTCAAGTTTACACCATCACCAGGCCCAGGTTAGCAGCCGGGCAAGCACATGGGAGCAGGTGGGTGAACAGACCCATGTCTACATCAGAGGATCTGCTCATTGCTGACCTTTCTCAACACAAAGGCTTTCTGTTCATAATCTCAAAATGGAGCTTATCAAGTTAGGCTCAGACACTTTTAAATGTTCACTTGATAAGCTATTCTTCAAAGTATGTTTATGTAAGACACTGTAAAACTTTTTAGGATTGAATCAGACCGGGATGAAGATTTAGGATGTCTGTAGTCCATTCCTCTGCCTTTAGACTGGATGGACCATGGTTACTTCAACTCAGAAAGATGAGAATTTATCTTTTTTCCTGGTAGCATTATGGGTAGTAGCCAGAAACTGGAAACACTCAAATGACAATTAGCAGAATAAACTGTAAGATATATTCATTCTATGAAATATAATAAACCGAGCAAGGAAAATGAGTAAACGACAGCTACAATTAATTCCCCCTTCTATCCTATCCCTGCTACATCCCAGCCCTTCATTAAAAAAAAAAAAAAAAAAAAAAAAATCAGTGATAATGATAATTGCCCCAAGAGCTAGTTAGCCATTTCTGCTAATTTGCTCCATTGTTTAGAGACATTAACATTTAAAGGCTTCCTCTTACATTCCTTGTGCTTCAGAATAAATGTAGTCCCTTTGGTTCTAATCTTGGCAAAATGAAGGGGCTTGGATCAGTCCCTTGGCCATCTCGCCCCCCTCATCTTTCTCTGCATCGACCTAACAGCCTTGGCTCTACTTGGATAACTCTTATTGCAAAGTTTCCAAACACATGCCACCCCCTGGGCTAGCCTATGGCTCATTTCTCAAGGGACACTGAGAGGAAAACATCTAGGAATTTATTGTTGGGCAGAGAGGGTATCTGCTCCCAACTCGACCAGTTCAGGGGAGCTTTCCCCATTTGTTTTGAGGAGGCAGCACTGTCTTATCTAAACACTGTTTTCAACTCACTTTAAAATTATTATTAGCGAGCCTTAAAAAATGGAAACAAATCTATACTGACAACAGGTCAATGGTTTCCTGGGGCTTGGGAGGGGAGGTGGGAAGAGATACTTGGAAACTTTGCAGGAGATGGAAATGTTCGCTGTCTTGATTGTGATGGCTTCAAGGGTGTACACATATGTCAAAAGTGATCCAACTGTATACTCTATGTGCTGTTTATTATTGTACTCTATACCTCAATAAAGTTATTTAATAAATTCTTAGCTGTTAGTTCAGCATCTTTCAGACCTCACCTAATTTCAAACGCCTTGGTTTACTGATTTGGAAAGCAATATCCCTCAGTCAACAGCTTGTCTCCCCAGTCCCCAGAGCTGGAGACCACAGCAGTAACATCCTAAGCAAGCCCTGCTTTGTAAGACAGCCTTAGTTCCCTGTAATCATGCAACCAGTTCACTGTCAACGAAGCTCAGAGAAATTAAGTCAATTGCAATTTGTTCTTGCCAGAGAGCCTCATCCTTGCAGTTCAGCTGGGCGTGGGCCACTCTGTGACATTGGAGAGGCAGTACAATGGACATTTCAGAGATGAATATTCTGAAGAGGACGTTCAGCTTCAGATATATGGACCGCCACCCCCACCAAGACCTCCTCAAGGCCATGACTAAGCCTTTTCCTTTCTAAATGTGTTTGTTGAGGTGCCTTGGGGTTCACCCAGTGTCTCCTTCCCGGCAGCATCCCAGCTGTGTTAAAGGGAAGGGAATCTAAGGCTTTCTCTTCCAAATCAGTCCCCATCAGTCCCTTTTCTCCATCCCCTTCATGGGGGAGCAGTGGAGCGAGGACATGAGAACACTGAGCATCTTAGAACACCTCCAGAGCCTTCCACAGCAAAGGCTCCAATTGCATTTCGCTCTAAGGCAAGGTAGAAGCGAGGAGATGATGATGAACACGTGTATCCACGTCTGAGCTGCCTTTTCCAAGGAGTGGCGTGAGCCGTTGATTGTAATCACAAATACCCTTCCTATCCCAAGAATAAATGCTTCTTCCTCCATTCACCTGGATAAACAAGGCGGGACAGACTTGATAGAAGTCAAGGTTCAGACTGAAATGAATGTGACAAAAGCCTGGCTCAAACAAACTGGCAAGAATTGGAATTTATTGACTACCATTACTAGGAAATCCAGATGTAGGTCTTCTCAGGCACAGATGGATACAGGAGTTAAAATCCAAAATATGAAGAAATCCAAAATATGAAGAAATCAGAGCATCGTTAACACAAATCAGCACTGGAAGGGAACATAAATCTTTTCTTCTGGTTTGCTCTTTTTTTTTTTTTTTTATGTACCATTAAATAGTCTATCAAAGATCCTAAAAGAAATGAACGGTTCATTTTTCCTAAGGCTTACATCTTATGATTACAGTCATTCTGCATTTTCTTTGTCATGTAAATTTTAAGAATCTCGCTAGTGGGCTTCCCTGGTGGCGCAGTGGTTGAGAGTCCACCTGCCGATGCAGGGGACATGGGTTCGTGACCCGGTCCGAGAAGATCCCACATGCCACGGAGCGGCTGGGCCCGTGAGTCACAGCCGCTGAGCCTGCGCGTCCAGAGCCTGTGCTCCGCAACAGGAGGCCACAACAGTGAGAGGCCCGCGTACCGCAAAAAAAAAAAAAAAAAAAGAATCTCGCTAGTAAAATTGCACTAGTATTGGGGGGGGGGGGGAAAGGCATTGTTCATCTCTTTTTCTCTTTCCTGTCTCTCTCTCTCTCAGTCCTCCATACTGGCTGAATTCTCAGGCAGACTCCTGCATTTTTGCAACCATCCACAGCTCTTGATTACAAAGGCCCCTACTGATTCGACTGTATCCTAGAGAAAGACAAGCCAGCTCCCTCAGTGGTAATATATCAAGTCTTATAGAGGAACTCTGATTGGCTCTGCTTGGGTTAAGTGCTGATTTGGGAACCAATCACTGCAGCCAGGAGAATGGCCATACCTACTGCCACGACCCACCCATGAGGGAGTAGGTGAGGAGGGGAATTATAGACCCATCCAAAGCACATGAGTTGGTTTCCCCACAGTAAGGAGGAGCTCTGCTAGCAGAATGGGAGAGGAGATGGCATTCTGGGAAGCTGTCATGGTCCACTAGAAAGAGGAAGTGAAATTGCTAGCATCATACGAGAAGGCTGTTGCCTGAGGATAAAACTCTCTCCACTTGCTACCTCCTGGAGGGTCACAGAACTCGTCTTCTCTCTTGTGAACCTCCACAGTTCTCATTCATCTGGGGGAAAAGGAGATACTTCAGCTCTGCTAGAAAGGCTACTGCCCTGCCTCTGCCTGTGCTATCTTGCTTCTTTAGCAGGAGGAAAGGCTATTGGACTGCCCTCCCCATTCACAGTAAAATAACGATGTCAGCTTTTGATTCATTCAGAGCACAGAAAAACCCGACCTTCACAGAGAAGAAAATAGCTCAGAGGGGCAGAAGTGATAATGAATGAAATGTCATTTTTCTTGGCCTTGACCTGGAAGACTTAGACATATAATGATGACATTCATGGAGGAAAGGGGCACCTGTAATCATCTTCTATTACGTGCCTGAGGTTTATGTTCTCAGAAAGTCCGTAATCTGAGGTTCTTTCTCCCCCTCCCTTATTCAGTGTTATTCCACTTAAGAGAAAGGAAATTTCAGCTGATATTTCTGTGATTTGAAAGCAAGTCTAGCTTGTGCTAAAGCTTCTACTTTTACCATTGACCCCCTATTTCCCTGGTCCCTGCTTTGCCATCTGTTGGCTCTGTGGCCTCGGACAAGTACTCTAATCTCTCCAAGTCTATTCCCTAAAGGGCAGGTAGGAATAATCAGACCATTTTGGTAGGAAGACACACCAGAAAATGATCCTCAAATTTCTTTTTTTCCCCAAACCCTAGGACAGCTTTTTAGAACTGCATTTTTAAACAGACTACACTAATAAAATGACACTTGTGCTATATACAAATGGAGGTTATCCAGACCTCCTAAAATATGAATCTATACACATTTGATATCACTTTGTGCTATGCTAAGAATTGTGTTTTTCTCAAATGCTTTTCTTAAATCCAAGCACAATTGCATCCCCTTTCTCCTGACTCTGATGTATGAGTTACTTCCTCATCAACACAACTAGGACAACAACAGGGGAAGGGAAA
>NW_006790074.1:118912-120588 GCF_000442215.2 Lipotes vexillifer
GGAAAGAGAAAGAAGCGTGTGTGTGTGTGTCCCTGCGCGTGCACACACAAACACGTGGTGAGGTGGGTACCATGATTATCTGACCTGTGCATTCCTACCTAGCAAGGAAGTATTCTGATTATCACACATGGGCTCCATTCCCATGAGGATCCTCTGTGGGAACCCAGTGCCTCCATGATGTGAGTGGCCATTCAACCAGTCCTATCTTCATACCTAAGGGAAGGGACTTGTCCTCTTGCAAAGTTATTCCACTCAGAAAAAGCAGAAAAGAAAAAACCCTGCATGCCTGTGTCCTTTCCTCTGCCCTGTTCTGTATCCTGATTGCCAAGTAGAGAAAAAAATAATAGCTTAGGCTTGGTTGGAGCAGTGTATGGGGACAGAGATTTCAGGATGACTTTAAGCCCTTGACTATCGTTTGCTGAGAAAATATGGAATTGCAATCATTTCTCCAACAATGAATATTTGCTTCACTGACAGTATCTCTAGGTCTTACTGCTGTTTCGGTGTAAAAGAAACACAGAAAAACCTTTTATTTTGATGCCAAATTGTAGCGTAACTTTATGAAAGACATGAAAATAGTGTTTAAACTCAACACGCAACAAAGCCATTACTTAGGTGAAGCGATATCAGTGTGAACAACTACGGCAATCTAGTCTCCAGCAGTTGTGAGATGCCTGATTTCAAATGTTAAAATGTGAAAAAATATCTACATCTTAGAATTGATAAAATATGATAAACAGGGACTTACCTGGTGGTCCAGTGGATAAGACTCCGCGCTTCCACTGCAGGGAGTGCAGGTTCGATCCCTGGTGGGGGAACTAAGATCCCCCTTCCAATTATAACCTGCCATCTCAATGAAAAATCATGCTCCATCCAAGGGACTGTCTAAGAAGGTGACGAATTAATGCTAAATTCACACCTCTGATTGCACAGCGAGCCCACTACTGGCAGTAGGTGTCCTATCCCAGAGGATGGGGAAAAGCCCAGCTGGTACCCCATTTTCCAAACACAACAGGCTTGGTCCATACCTGGTTTGCCACCATCCCCAAAGTGAAGATTACCAGCTCTCCAGTACTTACTCAGTCCCTTAAGCTAATGTTAGCCTTAAGAGGGGGTAGGAGAATATGCCCCCAGGTGTTCTTGGGCCACATTTTGGCTCCGAGTGGGAAAGGTAATTGTAAATTTCAGCTAACCAAGAATAAGGAGAGAATCCAGCCTTAAAATGGGGGACACCTGGTCAGAGAAATATTTTTCTGTAGATGCCCTTATTCTGGTTTGGCCCCAGATCTCACACAGACAGAGGATAGATGCAGGTGGGGAAACGGTAGAGTCCGGGGAATGTGGAGGTCACTGCCAGAAAAAGCTAGTTTGGGGGTGATTTGTTATGCAGCAATTGATATTAGAAGGAAGGGAAGGAGGCGGGAGTGTTAGAGGCTATGATAACAGCCCCAGTATGAGCCCATGAGAACCTGAACTATAGACTGAGAGACAGAAAAAAATCACCTTTGATTCGACCCAGAAAACTCAGAGCTTCTAAGCCCCGACAGACATGAAATAATCCAGCAGCCAGAATTTCCACTGTCAAAACCTTCCAGATTGGACAACACCATCAGACAATTTTGGTCACTGCCCCATATAAAGTTCTACTCTGTAAATTTTCCCCGAAAGGAAGAGCG
>NW_006790074.1:120598-123285 GCF_000442215.2 Lipotes vexillifer
ATTCGCAGTGGTGATCAGGTTCTAGCTACAGAGAGGCTTCACTGATCTCAATGTCAAGCCCTTCTGAGCAGTGTTCTTGAAGAAGTGGCTGCTCTGAGGAACAAATAGAAATGTCTGTGAGGGTGGGAACAAGGTCCAGAAGCTCCTTGCATCCTCCTTGCCTCCTCTCCTAAATTTATCTGCTCTCACTTTCTTTTTTCTTTTTTTAATTAGTTACCTATTTTATACATATTAGCGTATATATGTCAATCCCAATCTCCCAATTCATCCCACCACCACCCCGGCCCCCGATATCCCCACTTGGTGTCCATACCTTTGTTCTCTACATCTGTGTCTCTATTTCTGCCCTGCAAACCGGTTCACCAATACCATTTTTCTAGATTCCACATATATGCGTTAATATACAATATTTGTTTTTCTCTTTCTGACTTACGTCACTCTGTGTGACAGTCTCTCTAGGTCCATCCACGTCTCTACAAATGACCCAATTTCATTCCTTTTTATGGCTGAGTAATATTCCATTGCATATATGTACCACATCTTCTTTATCCTTTCCTCTGTTGATGGGCATTTAGGTTGCTTCCATGACCTGGCTACTGTAAATAGTGCTACAATGAAGGTTGGGGTGCATGTGTCTTTTTGAATTATGATTTTCTCTGGGTATATGCCCAGTAGTGGGATTGCTGGGTCATATGGTAGATCTATTTTTAGTTTCTTAGGGAACCTCCATACTGTTCTCCATAGTGGCTGTATCAGTGTACATTCCCACCAACAGTGCAAGAGGGTTCCCTTTTCTCCACACCCTCTCCAGCATTTGTTGTTTGTAGATTTTCTGATGATGCCCATTCTGACTGGTGTGAGGTGATACCTTGTAGTTTTGATTTGCATTTCTCTAATAATTAGTGATGTTGAGCAGTTTTTCATGTGCCTCTTGGCCATCTGTATGTCTTCTTTGGAGAAATGTTTATTTAGGTTTTCTACCCATTTTTTGATTGGGTTGTTTGTTTCTTTAATATTGAGCTGCATGAGCTGTTTATATATTTTGGAGATTAACCCTTTGTCCATTGTTTCATTTGCAAATATTTTCTCCCACTCTGAGGGTTGTCTTTTTGTCTTGTTTATGGTTTCCTTTGCTGTGCAAAAGCTTTGAAGTTTCATTAGGTCCCATTTGTTTATTTTTGTTTTTATTTGCATCACTCTAGGAGGTGGGTCAAAAAGGATCTTGTTGTGATTTATATCATAGAGTGTTCTGCCTATGTTTTCCTCTAAGAGTTTTATAGTGTCTGGTCTTACATTTAGGTCTTTAATCCATTTTGAGTTTATTTTTGTATATGGTGTTAGGAAGTGTTCTAACTTCATTCTTTTACATGTAGTTGCTCAGTTTTCCCAGTACCACTTATTGAAGAGGCTGTCTTTTCTCCATTGTATATCCTTGCCTCCTTTGTCATAGATTAGTTGACCATAGGTGCATGGGTTTATCTCTGGGCTTTCTATCCTGTTCCATTGATCTATATTTCTGTTTTTGTGCCAGTACCATATTGTCTTGATTACTATAGCTTTGTAGTATAGTCTGAAGTCAGGGAGTCTCATTCCTCCAGCTCTGTTTTTTCCCCTCAAGATTGCTTTGGCTATTCGTGGTCTTTTGTGTCTCCATACAAATTTTAAGATTTTTTGTTCTAGTTCTGTAAAAAATGCCATTGGTGGTTTGGTAGTGATTGCACTGAATCTGTAGATTGCTTTGGGTAGTACAGTCATTTTCACAATATTGATTCTTCCAATCCAAGAACATGGTATATCTCTCCATCTGTTTGTGTCATCTTTGATTTCTTTCATCAGTGTCTTATAGTTTTCTGAGTACAGGTCTTTTACCTCCTCATGTAGGTTTAACCCTAGGTATTTTATTCTTTTTGTTGCAATGGTGAATGGGAGTGTTTCCTTAATTTCTCTTTCCGATCTTTCGTTGTTAGTGTATAGGAATGCAAGAGATTTCTGTGCATTAATTTTCTATCCTGCAACTTTACCAAATTCATTGATTAGCTCTACTAGTTTTCTGGTGGCATCTTTAGGGTTCTCTATGTATAGTATCATGTCATCTGCAAACAGTGACAGTTTTACTTCTTCTTTTCCAACTTGGATTCCTTTTTCTTCTCTGATTGCCGTGGCTAGGACTTCCAAAACTATGTTGAATAATAGTGATGAGAGTGATCATCCTTGTCTTGTTCCTGATCTTAGAGGAAATGCTTTCAGTTTTTCACCATTGACAATGATGTTTGCTGTGGGTTTGTCGTATATGGCCTTTATTATGTTGAGGTAGGTTCCCTCTATGCCCACTTTCTGGAGAGTTTTTATCATAAATGGGTGTTGAATTTTGTCAAAAGCTTTTTCTTCCCTTTCTTTCTGTTATGATTCAAAAATACATTTATTTCATGTGGACGTAACCCCTCCCTCACCCAAAAGAAATAATAATAAGCCTGGTTTTCCCAGGACAGTCTTAGTGCTTGACACCAAGGCCGCTGCTTAAAAATACAGCCATTGAAGTGACTCTCTCCCATCGTTCAAGTAATTACACCCACCTCTCCACTGGGAAACCCCGTAAGGCATTGGGATGTCCTTTGCAGTATCTGTGGGGAGGGAAGGAACTTGGCAAAAGAGCCCTGAGGCTCCTCTTTCCCCTCCAGCAGACCGAA
>NW_006790074.1:123297-160659 GCF_000442215.2 Lipotes vexillifer
TGAAAAACCTGAAGGTTTCATCCAATTATGTTTACTCTAATGGCATTTGCGCATGCTTGTGCATTAAAAGTTACCCATCAGAAAGCCAAGAAGAGTGATCAGGCACATTTGCACATCTCAGTGGTGGGGAGATCTTGAAAGGAGCTGGCTTGGAGAACCAAGCCCATCTGGAATTGTCTGACCCAACCACACTCCCCAAAGCACCCTCCAACCCCCGCCCGACTCCTATCACCATCTCCACTCCACAGAGTTAATTCTAGTCCAGGAGCCCGATTTCAAATAAGAATCAACAGATACATGGACACGGTCTGTGTTCTGCCAAGGTGGATCAGTTTTGTTGCTTCTAATGGCTTCCACTTATGATTTTATCTAGAGGGCTGTGCTCGGGCTACTGGAGCTTTTGCCTACACCTACAGAAAACCGGAAGTGCCCACACAGCCCTCAGCCAATGACTGACGGGTGCAGCTATGAAAGCTCAGGCCCCTTGCCTCAAGTAGGGACATCACTGAGATATAACTTAAATGCCAGAGCTTCCCTGAGGATCAAGTGGAGGCCATCCTGTGTGGGATTTCTCTGGGATCATACCCTGCCTTGGCTTCCCCATCCCTGTCTTGCTTCCCTCACTCTTCGACCAGTCTTCCCTGGGAACACTGCCTGCTGCATCACTCAGATCGGCTTCTGGGAAGCCCAGCCAAGACATTTCAGGAACTTGTTAAAAAGCAGACATCTAACTCATCTCCAGAGGTTCTGATGCGGTAGGTCTGAGAGGAGACCCCTAGTCTGCCTTTTCAATAGGCATCCCTGATGATTGTGAAGTAGGGGATGGATCCATGGACTCCACATGGAGAATGATTAGTCCAAAACATGGCATTCAGACTCAAGGAAATATATACCTGGGGGTTACCCTGTGGTTTGATGGTCCTAAGAAAGCATGAAAGTCTGGACGCTGGATTGAGGCCACCTCTGTGGATTAGGGGCCATGAAACATTCAGCAAATGCTTTGCCAACTTGCGCAAAAGGAAGCTTCTGCAATCTGCCAAGATAAACCCTCGTGTTCACATCTACACGTCAGCCCCTGATGCCTGGGAGAAGGAGACTCTTCAAAGCCAACACGACACCCTACTGACCACAGCATCCCAGGACTGTGCAGGTCTCTTAGCCACATAGCCAGCAGAAGTTTATAGCCCATGGACAGGGGTAATAAGCAGGAGGAATACATTTAACCCTGGAATATGACTCAGGTTGATGGAAGCTGGTTGAAAATTCAGCCATTGTAGTTTGGGTTTTTGCAGAAGTAGACCCTAAGCAAAGACTTTGAGGGCAAGTGGTTAATGTGGGAGGTGATCCCAGGAAGCACAGGAATGGAAATAAGGAAGTGAGACAAGGCAGGGAAGGCAGCCCATAAAGGTTGCATTACTGAGCATGATACCACCAAGGGCCATTAGGGCTGAACTGTGCTAGGGACCTATGAAGCCAGCATGGAACATGGTTCAGCATGAGAGAGCTGAGGTATGTGGTCACCACTTCCCACTAGTTGCTGGTTGAGGGCTGCTCCTCGAGGCATTCATTCCTTAGCCCTTGAAGCAGGCTCCCCTCTACGAGATAGAGCACTCTGGCAAAATCATGGGGGCTGGGAGCTGGAAGACAGAACAACCCACACAGGAAAGTAAGTGCTAAAGGGACATGGGCAGAGCACCCATGGCATCTGATGAAGCACCTACACTAATATGTGAGAGCCTGGTCTGTGAAGGCGAGTTCTTTCCAATCACAGTGCCTATTGCATGGGCCTTTTTAAAGCAAGGAAGCAAATTGTTATGGGCAGAGGGAAAAGAAACACAACCCCAGCCAAGAAACCAATAGCATTTCTCCAGACAAATCCCTGAGACCCATCTGTACCTTCTCAAGGAGAGCAGATTGCCTTGTGAGTTCCAGGGTTTTGGCTGGTAACAAACCCAGCTCCTCACTTCTGATTGCCCAGCTGTGTGTACAGCACAGGCGAATGCCTTTAGCAGCCTGGCAACTCTTGCAGCAATTAGGGTTGCCAAGAAATAGCTACACGTTCTCTCCTGCTCTCTGCATCCATGATTTCCCGTTAAAATTAGCATCCTGTTATACAAGGGGTCGTCCCCAGGGAGCCCAGAATAAACCTCCTAAAACTTGACGGTTTCAGTGGACTTGAGTGCTGTTCTCTGTCACTTTGACATCAATGGAGCTGCTGTTCTCCAAGTAACTGATAGAACTCAGGAGCCCTGGATCTGTAAAACTGAAAAACTCCCAAGATTCCACTCACCTCTGCTCTTCCCTTCCAGGGGCTGTGTCCTACTCAGTATCTCATTCTGAGGTCAATAGTTTTGTTCCCAAAATTGCTGAATGTGGAAAAGGGCTGGAGGTGCGAGTTTTCTTGTCCCCGAGCCCTCACCTCACATGGCTAAGGTTTATCCCCTTGATGGTTTACATCCTTCTAGGAAGTGATTTCTCCCCACCTTGGTTGGTTGTGCAAACGCAGGGTCGTGAAACCGAAGTGGCTTGCTCTGCGTGACACAGACAGTGGGTGTGAGACCTGAGACTCAGAACTAATATCATTTTCACTATGAAGTTCCCAGGGTCAGAGAAGAAAGAGAACAGCGCCCACCATGAAAGAGGACATATTCCTTGAACCTTTCTCCAGGTCAAAATATTTGTACACATTGGTGCACATGTTCCCCCCCAAAACAAGGACAAATTAGGGAGATTTGTGTGTTTTCACAGTTCAAGAATGTAATGGGGTCTTTCCTGAGACTTGCACTTAGGGGCTGCAGGAGCCGCTGTTGATGTTTCGCCTGATATCCCCTCTGCCTCCCTGAATTCACCTGCAGCTGTGGGGGACACTTCCTGTACCAGCTGATGGCTTCCCACGCCGAATACCTGCATCTCTCTTCTCTGCCTGTTAGGTCTCCCTCTTTCACACTTGCTACAGAAACCCTCAAACAATAAGACATAGGAGTCATGGATAAACGCTCTAGTGGGAAAATGTTGAAGTGATTTCTATACAGCTTCTCTGAACCCCAGTGGGCCCCAGCAGTAGCCTGTTCTTTTGTTCTTTTAAGACATTGTTTGCTTTATTATTATTTTTTAAATTTTATTTATTTTTGGCTGCGTTCTGTCTTCGTTGCTGAGTGTGGGCTTTCCCTAGTTGTGGCGAGCAGGGGCTACTCTTTGTTGCGGTGTGCAGGCTTCTCATTGTGGTGGCTTCTCTTGTCGTGGAGCATGGGCTCTAGGTGCACGGGCTCCAGTAGTTGTGGCACGTGGGCTTAGCTGCTCCGCAGCATGCGGGATCTTCCCAGACTAAGGATCGAACCAGTGTCCCCTGCATTGGCAGGCAGATTCTTAACCACTGCACCACCAGGGAAGTCCCAGTAACCTGTTCTTTAACCCATGTTGTATCGACTTTTCTCTCTTCCCCACCTTCTCAGTTCAGCTTCCTGGGATGCCCTCCCAAACACACCACCTGCATCTGGACTTTGTCTCAGGGTCTGTTTACAGGGAGTCCCAAACTAAGGGACTCAAAATATAAGCCAACATTCTTGCTTAAAGACTGAGTCTCTTTTTCCTCCCCACTCCAAGCTCTAGAAACTTACATAAGAAACCCAATCTGGCAGCCACCATCATATTCTCACTCCTCTGCACGTCCTCGGCGACCCTGGGCCCAGCACCCTGACACTCCCCGCTCAGCT
The DNA here is from genome assembly GCF_000442215.2 of Lipotes vexillifer. Classification (NCBI taxonomy): domain Eukaryota; kingdom Metazoa; phylum Chordata; class Mammalia; order Artiodactyla; family Lipotidae; genus Lipotes; species Lipotes vexillifer. The sequence goes on from NW_006790074.1 coordinate 127,011, forward strand.
GGAGGCCTGTCTGTTGCCAGCGTCTCCAGGGAAGTATCAGAATGGGGTAAACAAACCCCTTCCTTCACTCAACATCATGGGTGCTAGGAAAATCTATGCACAGATCCCTCATTTCCGGGCTGCCAATTTCCGCACATGCTGCAGGTTCGTGCCATTCCTTAAGGAATGGATGTCGTGAAAATCTAAATAGAACTTTTACTTTCATGGTTAAATTCCCTCTGCTTTTTTTAGCACTGAATGATTTTCTCTTTTCCTTTTGCTCCCTTTCCCATCGACACGCCCTCTGCACATTGCTCAACATCATCCCTAGGCAAAGTAGCCCCAAACTTGCTTTTCCGAAGACCCTGAATCTCTGGAGCACCTCGGCTGGCTCTGCCCATCTCTGCGCTGAAATCTGACATCCCCCTTTCCACCCTCAGGTCTCAGGCTTGTCCGGGAGAAGCTAGTGCAAATGGGATGCCGTGGTCAGGCCCAGTGGTCAGTAGCTTGGTGAGGTGGAGCTTCTAGGCTTGAATAATTATAGATAAGATTTTCACCCACATGAATCAACGGGGGTCATCCAACAACACGTGCTTGTCCGTCCAGCAGGTTGCCAGACACCCTGCCTCCTGGCCCCCTCCCACCAAATGCCAGCAGGCACTGCCTATTATTGTGCTCACCCAAAAATTCCTCATAAATTTCCAAAATGTCACCTAGAGAGCAGTATCTGCCACATTGATAAGTATCACCCACCCTTTGCCCCCTTACATGCACAGGCCACAGGAATTCAAACAGAACGGTGACCCAAAGACAAAACCCAGTGGGTTCAGTGGGGTCAGCTCTCCACCACCTCAGAGCTAGTGTTCTCAGGCAGTGAGGAGGTGGCCAAGAAGCTGGAGCTGAAGCATTAATAAGCAAGAAAAGATAAACATGCTGCCCTACTGACAGGTGCGGACAATTGCCCCAAGGGTAACTTGGCAATATTTACCCAAAGTTTTAAGTGTACATACTCTCTAATTCAGCAACTCCACCTCTAAGAATTCATCCCAAAGGTAAGAGTGTGCATGAGCAGAATGGTATATATTCAAGGAGCCTCAGTTATAATTGGAACATATTGGAAATTATTTAAATTTTTATCAGTAGGGCACTGGCTAGATGAATTGAGGCACGTCCATCCAGTGGAGTGTTCTACAGAAACAGAGGCAGAATTATGCCAACAATACAAAGTGACCTCCAATATATATTTTAAGTGAAAAAAGTAAAGCAGAGAACATTACGTATTGTGTGCTTCCAAGTAGGAATTATTTGTGTGTGTGTGTGTGTGTGTGTGTGTGTGTGTGTGTGTGTGTTTGACACTTAATTGATTTGCTAGTATGTCCGTGGACTCTCTGTGGAAGAATTCACTAGAAACTAGAAGCAGTCCTTGCTTCTAGGGAACGACAGGGGTGAGGGGGAGACTTAGTTTTAACTATATACCCTTTTCTACCTTTAAATTTTTGATTTATGTGCATTTAATACCTATTCAAACCACTTTAATTTGTAAAATTAAGAGCCTTCCCTGATAAGGCTGTCTAGGAACAGCTGTGTCCTCAAGCATTAATTTGGAGTAGGGGAAACAGCCGCCACTGACCAGCAGCCAGGGTGGCAGGTGGGACGTGTCTCTGCTGGAGGCTGGGACATTGCAGGGACACTTGCTTGTCCTCTACTCCGAGGGGCCTGCTTCAGAGGGAATCTGGATCAGCAGGACCTCAAAGACTTCAGACTGCCCCTCAGAGAATTTAAGTCTCCCTGTTCATTAACTTTTCCCAATTATGGCCATAGAGGCTGCTCTTAAAACTTCTACAAAGGAAAGTGACCCAAAAGACAGGCCTGGAGACACTGGTGGATGGTTTCCCCGGCAACTACAATTCCTGTTGGCTTTTCATTATTAGCTTGAAAAGCAAAGGCTCATTCTGCATGTGGGGATCAATGGGCTGGGAGATGACCTCTCCTCTTTCCTGTCACCTATTCAGGAGGCAACCTCCCATTTCTGGTGGCTCTTACATCCATGGCTAAAAGAAATGGTGTTACAAACAATTCCTGTGGCTATTTGGGAGACAAACAATTGCTGTGGCTATTTGGGAGTCCATGACCCAGCCGAGGGCCAACCGATGGCTTTTCATTCACCGCTATATGTCTTGTGAATCCAGTCAACTAAACTAAGAGTTGTTTCCTCAGTGAACATGTACTGATCACTTAGCATGTGGCCAGGTTCATTCTTGCATTGGGAGAATAAATCATGGTTCCTGTCCTCTGGCGTACTGGCAGATGAGATGTTCGTACAGATGAAGAGTTCAGTTAAACATCTACTGAGGAACTGCTCTCCTTCCAAGCTCGGGGGTGCTGGTTACGATGTGTGTGACTTGGATTATCTCACAGAGACCTCAGCGGGATTGAGTCCACAGCAGTAACCCCCTCATTAACATGCACTTGATTTTCTTCTGTCTCTTCCCTGCTCCTTCACTCCTGCTTCCTTGAGATCACTCCCAAGTAATCTCCCTGCACCCAGGTGCTTGTCTCAGCCTTGCTTTTGTGAACGTCTGAACTGAGACAAGAGATTCTGAAGGAACTCGTCATTAGGAAAAGGAAACTGTTCACCATGACCACAGCTACTCTTACTTTTCTGTCAAATTGCTTCATGTAATGGCAGATGACATCGGCTATGTGGGCCTGTGGAAAATTCCAGGACAAATAATGGCATTTCTAATACAAGGTCAAGAGAAAACAATTCAAGATCCCAAATGGAAGCCTTCAAACACATTTCTAATCACAGCAAACATTCGCCTGACCTCCTTTAAATGGGGATCACTGTAACAAGTTTAAATTCCATGAATAATAAAGTAGGAGTCTCTAGTAGGTCCCTGGAAATTCCACTAAGTTTTGTACAAAAGCAAAATGGACATATATCTTTCAGATATTTCCCATGTCTTTGAGATACTACCTGGAAACGATCACATTCCTGTTTCAGGGACTGCTTTTGGGGATGCCTCCCCAACTCTGAACGGGACCTCACTAAAATTATTTTCACCACAATCAGATGGAAATTTCTAGATTCCAAACCAATAAACAGTCACAGGTTTTCTCTCGCCTCTACTCTCTCTCCGATGACACATCTGGATATGGTTCCCACCCTTTCAGTTCCCTGCATGAAGCTAGGGACCTTCCACATCATGGGGCATCTGAGTCCCAGCTGTGAGTCTCACTCAGTGATAAGAGGTTGGCTGGGGTTGGCGGGGGGCAACAGAGAGGGCTCTGCCCTTTTCTGTTCCTTTCCTGAGACAAGGGTAAAATTGGGGTAAAATTTAATTGCCATCTCACACTTGGTAAAATAGAAAAAGAACCTCCAAACAAGGTAAAATTCCATTACAACTTCCCTGGTCTTTATTTGTATTGAGAAGAAAAACCATTTCACCTTAACATGAGCAGTGAGGTCTACATGTCAAAGACCCTCACAGAGGGACCTCAAGCAGGGGTTTGCACGTGTTCATGCAGATACCCTGCCCAACCCCCCTCATACCCTCTCCTGCCTCTACTTTTCTCCTAAGCATTTGTGACCATCCATCACCTACTGCACCTGCTAATATTTTTCTTGTTTATTATCTGTCTCCCCAATTAGAATGGAAGCACCATAAGTGCAGGGATTTTGCCTGTTTTTCTCTCTGTTGTAATCCAACAGTGCCTGATCGACAGTTGGTATCTTCAGTAGTATTATCCTGAAATGAGACAAAAGCTTGGGGGCAGGTGGTTTATTTGGGAGATGATCCCAGATACCAGAAGTGAGGAAATGAGGAGAGGACAGACAGGACACAAGGAAAATTGTTCAATAAATGTTAACTAAATGGATGGAGGGAAGGGAGTTCAGTAACTGGCTTACCCTAAGGAAATTCTACAGCAGTGGGTCTCTAAGTGTGGTCAGGGAAGCACCACCAGCAGCATTAAGGAACTTGTTAGAAATGAAGGTTCCTGGGCTCCACCTCAGACCTACTTGAATCAGAGACTCTGGGAGGTGTTTGAACAAGCCCCTTAGGTCAGAGGTCCCCAACCTTTTTGGCACCAGGTACCGGTTTACTGGAAGACAATTTTTCCACAGACGGGAGTAGGGGTGGGCGGATGTTTCACGCGGTAATGCGAGTGATGGTTCAGGTGGTAATGCCAGCGACGGGGAGCCATGGGGAGCGGCAGATGAAGCTTCACCAGCTCGCCCGCTACCCGCCACTCACCTCCTGCTCCGCCGCGGGTCCTTAACAGGCCGCGGACCGTTAGCGGTCCGCAGCCCGGGAATTGGGGGCCCCTGCCTTAGGTGATTATGCTCTATAACAACTTTTGTGTTCTCAGACACGTCTTGGCCACAGTCACAAATCAAACGAGTTTCCCCAACTGAACTACACAGCAGCCTCGTGGGAAAACCACTGGAAAACATCTAATCTGCAGCTCTGTTTCAAAAATGTTGCCTTTAGATTGCAGAAATGCAGCAGCTTCTAGAGTTTAGAAAGCGGGACGGCAACCAGAGGCGGCTCCCTGCCAAGCTCCCCGCCCCTCGCCGGCTCCCCACCCACCTCGATCCCTACAGTCCCACCGTCCAGGGAGCTGAGTACAGATTCCCATTTTGAAAGAATCACTTCCAAATCTTTCTCCGGGAGGGAAAAAAGGGGGAGGAGTGGAGGACCCCGGGAGGGGACGAGGGATGGGTGGCGACCCCCAAGCCCCAGGATGGAAGGCCTCGGTGCGCTGAGGCTCCAGGGGTCTGTGGAGGAGCCTCGGCCAGGCGCTGCTCCTGTTCGCGCCTAGGTTGCCGACGGTGAAACGGGGTTGTCAGTGACTTCTGCAGGACGCGGCGAACTGGAGCACCAACTAGCGGACTCTAAACCAAACGGCTTCAAGGCGGAGGTGGATGTAGACCCCTACGGTGCACTAGCTGGGGGTCGCCTTGCTACGGAGCCAGGGACGCGACCGCGCAGGGAAGGGCGCACAGCGGCCGCGGCGCCACCCGTGTCCCTACCAGGTGGTTGAGTGACGAGGGGCGAGGTCCTTATTTCAGAGCCGGCGGGGACCGGGCCAGGTGTGACGGCTCGGGTACTCAGGGAAGGTGGGAGTGGCGGATGCCGATGCCACAGGGGAATGGGGACTGGGAGGATTTGGGGGACACTCGCTGGCGCCACTTGGCCACAAGGAGCCGCGGCCACCGCGGGCAGGAGGTAGCTCCGCTCGGAAGAAAACACAGCCCTTTCCCAAACTCCCAGTGGGGTCATGCTCATTTTACAGCTATGGGAATCGGGGCCCAGGACGCCAACAGCCAGCCGTAGCCGAGCCCTTTCACTGACCCGGGAACCCTTGCCCTCGGAATCCTGGAGAACTTCGAGGGCTTTTCATGCGGCTGAGAACAAAGTGAAGACCCCTCTTCCCTCCCCCCCGGAGGAAGCCCACTCTCGGGTCAAAAGACCAGAGCTGCTTGGGATGCTCCAAGCGGGGCCGACACTTCCTCCATCTCAGAATTACACTTTGCTGACACCCAGCCTGGTCTAGCGTCCCCTCCACCCGACCCCCAGTTTCCCTTCTGGCCCCTCTGGTCCCCCGAGCGGACTATAGGCGTGCGGGCAGCTTCTCCATCCCGGAGGAGGGTCCCCATTCCTAGGTCTCCCGCCCTGAGAGGGGGAGCTTCGAGCTGGAATGGGCAAGGGAGAGGGGGTGGGCCCGGCTTGGGGAGGACGCTCTCCCGACAGAGACAGGGCTGACGCCGGACACCCCGCCTGGGACAGGTTCACCCGGCTCCGCTGGGCCATTGCCCCCTCTCTCCCGGCAGCCACCTCAATCTTTTGTCGCCCCGGTTGCCGCCCTCTGACCACGTGTCGCTACCCGGCTGCGTCAGCGCTGGGTAAATAGATGACTGGCCAACGGCTCAGGCGGGGCTATTTTAAGAGGCAGCCTCCTGCCCGCCTACCGTGAACTTGCCTCGGCTCCCCCGCTGCTCTGGCAGGACCGCGAAGCCGGTCGCGTCCTGCTCCGAAGGTAGGTTCCCCGCTTTGGGGGATCCAGGTGCGAAGTGCCCTTCATCCAAGCGAACAAGGGTGTCTTCACTTTCGTGCCCCTTCCGTTTCATTTTTCTGTTTCCTGTGTCTTCTTTCCGACGGCTCGAAAGACATTTCTTGAAGTCGGAAAGGACAGTGCGGGTGGGTAGAGCTGCTTTAGGGACTTCTACTCGCCGGCTTTGTTCTTCTCTCGCGCAGGCAACGCTGGAGTATCATCTTTCTGTTTGCTCGGATTAGCATGTAAATTGCGATTTGCTAGATGTTACACATCGGGGCAGTCTACTTTGCAATCCTTTCAAATAAACCACCGAGAGGTTTTAAGATTTAAATTCATTTTATGAAGACTGCAGGGAAATTCAAGTCTTTGGGGGACAGAAACGTGCATGTTTTATCTGCCGGCGGATCTAAAATGCAGCGGTGCTTGGCTGAAGCCCGATGACTGAGCGCAGATTTCTGACTTTCTTTTAAAAAAAAATCTGCCTGTGCTTTGCGTAGTGGCTTACTGCCAATTCCCATGTGCACCTTGAAGAAACTTGAAAGATGTGGCTTTTATTTATTGCTCCCACATTTTAAACCGTGCTTCTTGGTTTTTCACCATTTATTTCCCTATTGGAAGCTTCTTAGCTCTCTGGAAAGGTGCTACTATTCCTCAAGGGTCTCATTTCTCCCACAGAGTCTTCTCTTTAGGATAATTTTCACCTATCTTTAATCTCTTGCTTTTCCAGTTAGGAGAAGAGAGACGACACTCTGTAACACTTCCTCAAACTAAAGCAAAACAGAAGACGTTCCTTCTGCCAAACAGGGCAGAGGACAGGATCTCTCTCCGCCCCCTGCACCACTGCCCAGCCCCGGCTGTGGTTCCCCAAAAAGACGAGCGCGGTGAGCCCGGACGCGCCCGCTGGGGTCACGGCTCCCTCGCGCTTGCACCTGCCTGGCGGGTCCCGAGCCCCGCGCGTTTGGACTGAGCCCCCTTCTCCGTACCTCGGGGGCCCGACCCTCCGCGAGAGCCCGCGGAGGCCCCACCTTTTCGTTCACGTCCCCTTCCCTCTGCTCCCCGCAGCCATGAACGGTGGCTTGTGCCTGTGCGTGCTGATGGCTGTCCTGGCGGCGAGCGCCCTGGCGCAGCCCGTGCCTCCCGCGGACCCCGCGGGCGCCTGGTCGCAGCAGGAGGACGAGGCCCCGCGGAGGCAGCTGAGGGCCGTGCGGAGAGTGGACGACGAATCCCGAGCGCACCTGGGCGCGCTGCTGGCCAGGTACATCCAGCAGTCTCGGAAAGGTACGCAGGCTGCCTCCCTGTCTCTCCCTTCTGCCTCCAGCAGGAGCTAAACAAGCCACACTTTTCTCAGCCTCAAAGTCTCTCTCCAGGAATAAGGTGATTCAGTAGCTCAGTAGCTAAGTGGCATATGGACAGCCCTGTCCCCTTCCTGGGCCTGGCTATCTCATCTATAAAAAGGGTATGAGGGTGGGGTTCCCCTCGGCCCCTTCCTGGTCTTTCTGAGATTCAGAGGGAGGCTCATTCATCTCTAGAATTCCTGGAAATCGTGTTTTGGACTGGGGCAGATTTTTTCCTACCAACTTTATCCACAGTGATACTGATGGTGAACACACTGACTGGGGAGCGGTATTTTAAACTGGACCAACACAGCTGGACAATAAAGCACAGCTGCTGGGAGGGGGAGGGGTGGGCTCCATTCCCATGAGGCTCTTTTAACCTGCTGGTGTGCCACGGCCTGGATTTGAAATTTAACTCATGGCTTGACGAGATGGGGAGAAAATAAAGGGCTTGGCTCTCCAGAATCTCCTATAATTCCATATGAAGGTGAGAAGGGACCTTTTTACCAGGGGATTTCAGAAGGAAAGAACAGAAGATGATTTGTTATATTTCATCCTCTCATTGGGAAATTGTCCCAACTACCATCTTCTATTTTGCTTTCCTGCTAATTAAACTGAAAGATGTGGAAATACTAGTCAGATGACAGAGAACATCTGAAAATTTGGGGGGTGCCTGCTGATTGTCTGCCTGAAAGTAGTTTAGTATCTGTCCTTGGATATGGGTTGAATTTCAGCCAGACCAGTCTGAAATATCGTAGGCTTTTCATTGACCATAATCTGCAAGCCCCTTCATACCTTCAAGAAAGATCCACCAGAAACAGTTGTGGGTAAAAAAGCCAATTACCAGATTATTTCCCTAGAACTGACATTCAACAGTGGCTTTAAACCACAAATCTTAGCTGGAAGGTCCTTCCTGGTGCCTCTTCTCAGCCCTTTGCCATCAGCCTGCCGTGACAAACAAACTCATACGGGAATACCCGTCACTTGGAACTTTAGCTGCCAACACCCAGGGTCAGCACTAACTAGAAAATAATCAAGCTCTTCTATTTGACAAATATGAACTAGAAATAAGTATCTACATCTATAGAGTTTCTTTGACTGTTTTACACATTTTGAGATCACAGTGAATATTTACTCAACTATAGTATATATTATGCTTAAAGATTCCAAACAAGATAACGCACCCTTTGGGGAGTGCTCAAGAGTTTATCATTAGAAACTGTCTGTAGAGCTTTCAATGACCTGAGGAGAAGCAATTCTATTAGTGTACACCTGCCCCAAGTCCAGCAAAGCCCAGGGCTACATCTGTATTGTCTCTCTTCATCCTCACAACAGCCCTGCGCAGTAAGGTCTATTATCCTCCTTGTGTCAGTGTGGAAGCTGGGATTCTGGAAGACTGAGTGACCTACATGAGGTAGCACATCTAGGCAGCATCAGGGCTGAGAGTCTACTCAAGTCCTGCCCTCCCTGGAACGTCTGGAAGCCATTCAGCTTCCCAGCTGTACTGCCTATTACGAGATTTAAAATTTCAAGGAGCCCGGACCTTCAGTTGTGTAAGTCAGGTGTAAGTGCCTACTCTGTGTCCACTAAGTGAGTGAGGACCCTGGTAAATGCACAGAACCATGTGTACGTCAGCAGCAACAGGCAGGAGGATGGGGCATATTGCCGTGTGACTGTGCACAGATAACTGGGTCTGAGAGTTTGGCTGAATGCAAGGGCTAATATTTCACCTGAAAGGAGTTGAACAGTCAAACAGCAGGGGCTGTTTTTCCTCTGCATAGACTGAGGATACCTGCAAAGGGCTGGAATGTGCTGGGGTGACGCTTAGTTCCAAAGCTGGGAATTAATGGGGCGGGGGGTGGGGGAAGAGAGAGGGGAGAGGAAGTAAGGGTGGGGATATAACCTGCTCTGTAGGGTTGTTTCTGGTTTTTAATTTAGCTAGCTTTATTTGATTATCCAACAAGACAGAATACCTGCTTCCGCACTGTCATCAATGAATAAGCCGTGGTCTGACTCGATGCATCCTGTGGGCAGGAGTTGGCAAGGGCAGCCTTGTACAGAAGAGCTCAATGCCAGCTGTGGGACCACAGTGGCTCCCAATACAACAGGAACCATCGAGTGATCTTCCACCCCTCTGCCCTTGAAGTCACCTGGGCTTTGCCTGTCGAGGTCCCTGAGGGACCTTTCTTGGCCCTTAGGCTGTATAAGAGAAGGTATGATACTGATTTTCTACACAGGAAACCACTCTGTGTGATCCGTAGGCCAGGACTGTCACATGCCTCATCATGGCCCTATCCGCTCAACGTGAATCATTCCTGGACTCATCCTGTTCCTAAGGACTTAACTCCCCATCCCTAAGGGCCCATTTCAGGTTCAGTTATTGCATTTTGGTCAAAATGGCTGGATTAAATTACCTCTTTGTTCTGTCCACCCTTCTTTGAGTGTTACTGAGGTGCTGAGATTTTAATCCGATGGTGTGCCTTTTTCTCAATACCATTTTTTTAAAAGAGAAGGTAGCTTTCAAATTAATAATTTTAAAACAGTATTTATCTAGCAGTGGGACTGGATTCCATTTTTAAAAAAACATCCTAACATCAAAATATCGTAATTCCATTACCTTAAAAAGACTCAGGGGGCTTCCCTGGTGGCGCAGTGGTTGGGAGTCCACCTGCCGATGCAGGGGATGCGGGTTCGTGCCCCGGTCCGGGAGGATCCCACGTGCCGCGGAGCGGCTGGGCCCGTGAGCCACGGCCGCTGAGCCTGCGCATCCGGAGCCTGTGCTCCGCAACGGGAGGGGCCGCGACAGTGAGAGGCACGCATAACGCAAAAAAAAAAAGAGTCAGGCAGGCTCAGGGATATTAAGGTGTAAACTTTAGAAGTGAGTAGTACTGGGGAAATTCTGCGTTAGCACCTGCTGAGAGCCAGCTACATAAAGGAAAACACCCCTAGGAGTAGAAAAACCTAGGCAGGTCCCAGCTGTCAAAGGTGAGAGTGAATGAATTCACCTAAATTCATACAGATCGCAAACCACACCCACGACTAGAAAAGACTACCATGTCTCCAGTTAAACAGACATGGGTCCTTCCCCTCGCTTAGATTTTGGCCCAGCAGTCCCACTATCTTGATACCTCTTTGATACCTTTCAGAAGGTACATGTTATGTATTGTCTGGCCTTTTCTATTGTTTTCCTTTACAAACTGAACATGTGATGCTCTTAGATATAATGGTCCCGTTTCCTTCCTCTCTGCCCCTTGTAGCTCCTTCTGGCCGAATGTCTGGAATCAAGAACCTGCAGAGCCTGGACCCCAGCCACAGGATAAGTGACCGGGACTACACTGGCTGGATGGATTTCGGCCGGCGCAGTGCCGAGGAGTATGAATACACCTCCTAGAAGACCCAGCCTTCGTCAGCGCAACAGGAAGCAAACTCCTGACTCAGAGGAGGCAGAATAAGAAAACAATCACGCTCATAACTCGTTGTCTCTGACGTCTGACATTTAAAGTATCTATTTATTAAGTGTTCAATGTGAAAAATCTGTCTGTAACGTTGTCCAATGCAACCATGCACCTTAGCAGAAATGTAACAAGTGGAAGACAAAATGTTTCCCTCATCTGTGACCCACACTCCCCGTTCCTAAAGTGTTGCTATGCTATTAAAGTGATTTCATTCTGCCCCTTATTCCCTGTTTCTACCGAGGGCAAAGGGTCCTTTAATCCTCAGAACATTCAAGGAGGGATTCCTGATGTATGTGGCTCAAGGAGGAATCCCTGTGGTAGATGGTCCCAGAAAGCACTTGAGAAATGAGGGTCAGGCACAGAGCTGGCTTCTCTACTTCAGGCCAGGTAGCTAGTGAAAGGGCCTTCTGTGTCAGCTCCACGGCCCAGCCCTGGCCTCCCTGGGCCCTGGGCCCCAGTGGGGCACCATTGCAAAAATAACCTGCCCAGCTTATAGTGCTACTCGTTTGTCTGGGTGAATCCCAGAGAGGCAACTGGAGATGGAGGTTTCCATCAGCCCATCCCCACGGGGTGCTCTCATCTGCCAGCTGCATCCCACACCAGGGTTTCTCTGGGGGTGCTCTTGGCCTTTAAACAAATAATGGGACAGCGCTGGTCAGCACTTTTATATGTATTGGACCTCTCCATGGCCCTGTGGCACAGAGGTTATTGTCCTTTTACAAATGAGGAAACAGACTCTGAGAGATGAAAGTGACTAGCCCGTGGTTCCCCAGCTAAAGAAATTCACAGACTTGTGGGCATATGGCTCCTAGGTTAGCGTGACCTCCATCGCTCTAGCACTTCTCAGACTCTGGAGTAGGTATGAATCACCTGGAAATCTTGATGAACTGCACATTCTGACTAAGCAGTTCTGGGCTGTGGTCTAAGCAAGCCCCCAGGTAATATCTGGTCCTGGACCACACTTGGAGTCACGACAGTATAGAAAAGAGTCTGTGATTACAACCCCTTGGGTTTCACCGTATTCCAGACATGTATTGCCGGGCATGTTCTGGGGGATGTGGTAGTTACCCAGAGCAGAAGCTCTCTTTTCGTGGCCCACTCCCTCTATTGGGTCTCTGCCAGGATCAGCAGAGAGAACTAGTCCAAAGGGATGTCCAGGGATCATCTAACACCAGCCATCACACAGCAGCCTTTCTGTACCTCCTGGCTGAGGCGCCCAGGAACCCAGGGTTTTATCCAGCAAAGGCCTCAGGTGGCCCAATGCAACAGGACATGCAGCCCCAAAGGGGACAGACATTGGAAAGACTGGTGGTCAGTTCAGTTTCCAAGGAAGGCATACTGCTGTTTGGTTCCATATCAGTTGGGCACCACCCAGTGACCAGTCTGGGAAGTAGATGGTGGTCTATGTGTTACTTTCGTTCTCAAAGTCTTTGATATGCTAATTAGGACCAGATTCAAGCTTGCATGGCTTGGGGTGAGCCCTGGAGTTCATGAAGGACTATATGCGGTTGCTTTCCTGAGCTACTCCCTTTCTATGATCTCCCCAGTACTTTCCAGTTCCCTGGGGCTCCTCTTTTTGGTCCTCCACCCAAAAACTTGGGGCTCTGGTTACCCTATTCTGCCACACACTGCCACGTTTGGGCCCATTTTCAGGTCCAAGTAGCAGAATAATAGAGAGAGAGAAAAAGCAATGGGGATTGACTCCACCCTCTTGGGATCACAGCTCCTCTGATCCAAGAAAAAGTTTCCCCTTCCTTAGAGTTTTGGCCCTGGCCAGGCTCATGACTGACTGCTACCACAGGCAGCTGTGGGTTCGCCTGGGGGCTGTGGCATGAAAGAAAGAGAAGAAAGAAAAAAACAGGGAATGTTCATGCTCTCTGGCCATTAGGAATTCCCTTTTTCACTCCTCGAGCCAGAACGAAGGGGCATCTCCTGGAGATGTCTGTGGCCCAGACCCCACTTCTGGTCCTCAGCTGTGTTAGGCTCAAGAAAGGCCCCACTCATAGCCTTCAGGGACTGTCCCTGCCTCCTCTCTGCCCACCAGGGCCTGGTAGTTTCTGCTGAAATTCTAGGATCTTGATGAAATATTATCTCAAGATGTGCTGAAATTTAAAAACCCAGTCATTCACAGCATCAGGCTGTTCTCTAAGATTGGGTGGCTTATTTTATTATCTTAATTTTGAATCCTTTACTGTGACTCCCAAGAGGCTTCTGGTTTGGAAAATCTCAAGACAGCACAAATGGGATTAGTGACAAGTGGGATGTTACATCTAATCAAGCTCCAAGACTAACAACTTTTCCAAACCTTTCCTTTCCATGGCTCACATGCTGGTCTGGGCACATGGAAGCAGGCAGAATTGGCAAGAGTTCAAGCCTTACCTGCCCTAACACCTCTGGACTGCAGCCAGAGTGACTCAAAGTGTTTGATCTTTTCCCAAGTTCCATTCTGGAAAGGATTCAGCTGCTCTCTGGTATCACCTCGTGTGGACTGTTACAAGCTCTTCACTAGCCCGACAACAAGCATGGAAACGCACCTGTGTGCCAGGCACTATGCTGATGTGGCAGGTACAGCAACCAAGAACTCCAGTGGGAGATTCACAAAAGCATAGTATAATGTTCCAAGAATGATGGCAGGTAAGATTCAGAGGCTGGGAGAGAGCAGCAGAGCTGGCTGAATTCAGGGGCAAGACAGCTAGGCAGCTGCCCCAGGAGCCAGACTCAAAGAGACATCTAATCATCACTGCAGCATTGGAATCTGGGTATCAGTGAAATTCTTCATACTTAGTAACTTAGCTAACTGAAGAAATGGGCATCGATTCCTCCTCTACAGAAGATGACAATGCCCTCAAGTGGACGGTTTTTTAAAAAAACCACTCCTGTGGGTGCCAGCTTCTCTCCATAGAGAAACACGTTGAAATCTGCAGGATTCTGTTTGCCAAGCGGCTGGTTAACCCACCTAGTCAGCTGAAATTTTAAAACCAGATAATTCAGGCCCTCAGACTGTTTATTCTAAGAATGGGTGATTTATTTTATCTTAACGTTGGAACTTGAATATGACTGCCAAAAGGCTTCAGAGCTTGGAAAATCACTCAATGAAACTGAAAAGAGAACAAGAACCACCGACAAATGAAATGCTTTTTGTAGAATTAAAACCAAGAAGAAAAAAAAAGGAACTCTTAGATGTATTTTGAAGATAACTTGGTAACTATGGTTACCTCTAATTAGTGAGCGCCTCATGCTTTCCAGATTTGAGTGGAGGAAAACTGAAGTGAAAAACAATTCCAAGTTATTAAAAATGTTACGTTCCAATGAGTGCATGTAATGTACTTTGGAAATATAATTTAACGTCTGTTGAATCCAGTAATTAAAAAGTTGGTCTTGGGCTTCCCTGGTGGTGCAGTGATTGAGAGTCCGCCTGCCGATGCAGGGGACACAGGTTCGTGCCCCGGTCCGGGAAGATCCCACATGCCACAGAGCGGCTGGGCCCGTGAGCCATGGCCGCTGAGCCTGTGCGTCCGGAGCCTGTGCTCCGCAATGGGAGAGGCCACAACAGTGAGAGGCCCGTGTACTGCACCAAAAAAAAAAAAAAAAAAAAAGTTGGTCTTGCATTTTGGATTTTTTAATTTTATTTTTTTCTGTACCTTATCATTATTACATGTTACAAAAAATATTGGCCCCTGATAGATCAATTTAAGAAACAAAACCAGGGGAGACCTTCAAGATAGCAGAGGAGTAAGACGTGGAGATCACCTTCCTCCTCACAAATACATCAAAAATACATCTACACGTGGAACAACTCCTACAGAACACCTACTGAACGCTGGCAGAAGACCTCAGACCTCCCAAAAGGCAAGAAACCCCCCACGTACCTGGGTAGGGCAAAAGAAAAAACACAGACAAAAGAATAGGGACGGGACCTGCACCAGTGGGAGGGAGCTGTGAAGGAGGAAAGGTTTCCACACACTAGGAAGTCTCTTCGCAGGCGGAGACTGCGGGAAGCGGAGCGGGGGAAGCTTCTGCGGAGGAGAGCGCAGCAACAGGGGTGCGGAGGGCAAAGCGGAGAGATTCCCGCACAGAGGATCGGTGCCGACCGGCACTCACCAGCCCGAGAGGCCTGTCTGCTCACCCGCCAGGGCGGGTGGGGCTGGGAGCTGAGGCTCCGGGCTCTGGAGGTCAGATCCCAGGGAGAGGACTGGTGTTGGCTGCGTGAACACAGCCTGAAGGGGGCTACTGCCGTCACAGCCAGCCGGGAGGGAGTCCGGGAAAAAGTCTGGAGCTGCCTAAGAGGCAAGAGACCATTGTTTCAGGGTGCGCGAGGAGAGGGGATTCCTTCCCTGTCTGCCCAGAAGGCAGAGCACTGCCTAAATGAGCTCCAGAGATGGGCGCGAGCCGCAGCTATCAGCTCGGACACCAGAGACGCTAAGGAGCATTTCACTTCCTGCAGCCACCAAGAAGCCTGTGTGCAAGCACAGGTCACTATCCACACACCCCCGGGAGCCTGTGTAGCATGCCACTGCCAGGGTCCTGTGATCCAGGGACAAGTTCCCTGGGAGAATACACGGTGCACCTCAGGCTGTTGCAATGTCACGCTGGCCTCTGCCGCGCAGGCTCGCCCCGCATTCCAATTATAACTACCGTACCCCACACCCCGCAGCATGAGTGAGCAAGAGAGCCCTAATCAGCCACTGCTTTAACCCCGTTCTGTCTTGGAACAGACCTTGGGGCCAAAACCAAAGCTGAACCCCAGGAGCTGTGTGAACAAAAAAGAGAAAGGGTAATTTCTCTGTGCAGCCTCAGGAGCGGCAGATTAAATTCCCACAATCAGCTTGATGTACCTGCATCTGTGGAATAGACAACTAATCACCCCAAAATTGAGGCGGTAGACTTTGGGAGCAACTGTAGGCTTGGGGTCTGCTGTCCATGACTGATTTGTTTCTGATTTTTATGTTTATCTTAGTATAGTTTTTAGCACTTGTTATCATTGGTGGATTTGTTTATTGGTTTGGCTGCTCTCTTCTTTTTTAAAAATTATTATTTCTTTATTTTAATAATTCTTTTTCTTTCTTTTTTTCTCCCTTTCCTTCTGAGCCATGTGGCTGACAGGGTCTTGGTGCTCCGGGCTGATGTCAGGCCTGAGCCTCTGCTATGGGACAGCCAAGTTCAGGACATTGGTCCACCAGAGACCACCTGGCCCCACGTAATATCAATCGGCAAGAGCTCTCCCAGACACTCTGTCTCAACGCTAAGACCCAGCTCCACCCAACAGCCAGCAAGCTCCAGGGCTGGATGCCCCATGCCAATCAACTAACAAGACAGGAACACAAACCCACCCATTATCAGAGAGGCTGCCTAAAACCATACTAAGTCCACAGACACCCCAAAACACATCACCAGACACCAGAAAGACAAGATCCAGCCCCACCCACCAGGAAGCCTACACAAGCCTCTGAACCAACCTCACCCACTGGGAGCAGACACCACAAACAACAGGAACTACGAACCTGCAGCCTGCGAAAAGGAGACCCCAAACACTTTAAGTTAAACAAAATGAGAAGACAGAGAAATAGGCAGCAGTTGAAGGGGTAAGGTAAAAACCCACCAGACCAAACAAATGAAGAGGAAATAGGCAGTCTACATGAAAAAGAATTCAGAGTAATGATTGTAAAGGTGATCTAAAATCTTGGAAATAGAATGGAGAAAATAAAATAGACATTTAACAACAACCTAGAAGAACTAAAGAGCAAACAAACAGTGATGAACAACAGAATAAATGAAATTAAAAATTCTCTAGAAGGAATCAATAGTAGAATAACTGAGGCAGGAGAATGGATAAATGATCTGGAAGATAAAATAGTGGAAAAAACTACAACAGAGCAGAATAAAGAAAAAAGAATGAAAAGATTTGAGGACAGTCTCAGAGACCTCTGGGACAACATTAAACACACCAACATTCGAATTATAGGAGTCCCAGAAGAAGAAGAAAAAAAGAAAGGATCTGAGAAAATAGTTGAAGAGATTATAGTTGAAAACTTCCCTAACAAGGGAAAGGAAATAGTCAATCAAGTCCAGGAAGCGCAGAGAGCCCCATATAGGATAAACTCAAGAATAAACATGCCAAGACACATATTAATCAAAGTATCAAAAATTAAATTCAGGGGCTTCCCTGGTGGCTCAGTGGTCAAGAATCTGCCTGCCAATGCAAAGGACACAGGTTCAAGCCCTGGCCCGGGAAGATCCCACATGCGGCAGAGCAACTACGCCCGTGTGCCACAACTACTGAGCCTGTGCTCAAGAGCCTGCAAGCCACAACTACTGAGCTCACATGCCACAACTACTGAAGCCTGCATGCCTAGAGCCCATGTTCTGCAAGAAGAGAAGCCATGACAATGAGAAGCCCACGCACCACAACGAAGAGTAGCCCCCATTCACTGCAACTAGAGAAAGCCGGCACACAGCAACGATGACCCAACACAGCCCAAAATAAAAACAAACAAACAAATAAATAAATTTATTAAACAAAATTAAATTCAAAGAAAAAATATTAAAAGCTGCAAGGGAAAAGCGACAAATAACATACAAGGGAATCCCCATAAGGTTAACAGCTGATCTTTCAGCAGAAACTCTGCAAGCTAGAAGGGAGTGGCAGGACATATTTAAAGTGATGAAAGGGAAAAACCTACAACCAAAATTACTCTACCCAGCAAGGATCTCATTCAGATTCGACGGAGAAATTAAAACCTTTGCAGACAAGCAAAATTTAAGAGAATTCAGCACCACCAAAC
Organism: Lipotes vexillifer; assembly: GCF_000442215.2. Taxonomy (NCBI): domain Eukaryota; kingdom Metazoa; phylum Chordata; class Mammalia; order Artiodactyla; family Lipotidae; genus Lipotes; species Lipotes vexillifer. The sequence goes on from NW_006790074.1 coordinate 144,624, forward strand.
CAGCTCTACAACAAATACTAAAGGAACTTCTCTAGGCAGGAAACACAAGAGAAGGAAAACACCTACAAAAACAAACCCAAACAATTAAGAAAATGGTAATAAGAACATACATATCAATAACGACCTTAAATGTAAATGGATTAACTGCCCCAACCAAAAGACATAGACTGGCTGAATGGATACATAAACAAGATCTGTACATATGCTGTCTACAAGAGACCAACTTCAGACCTAGGGACACATACCTAGGGACACAGACTGAAAGTGAGGGGCTGGAAAAAGATATTCCATGCAAATGGAAATCAAAAGAAAGCTGGAGTAGCAATACTCATATCAGACAAAGACTTTAAAATAAAGACTGTTACAAGAGACAGAGAAGGACACTACATAATGATCAAGGGATCAATCCAAGAAGAAGATATAACAATTGTAAATATTTATGCACCCAACATAGGAGTACTTCATTACATAAGGTAAATGCTAACAGCCATAAAAGGGCAAATCCACAGTAACACAATAATAGTAGGGGATTTTAACTCTCCACTTTCACCAATGGACAGATCACCCAAAATGAAAATAAATAAGGAAACACAAGCTTTAAATGATACATTAAACAAGACGGACTTAATTGATATTTATAGGACATTCCAACCAAAAACAACAGAATACACTTTCTTCTCAAGTGCTCGTGGAACATTCTCCAAGATAGATCATATCTTGGGTCACAAATTAAGCCTTGGTAAATTTAAGAAAATTGAAGTCATATCAAGTAACTTTTCTGACCACAACACTATGAGACTAGATATCAGTTACAGGAAAAAAAAAAACTGTAAAAAATATAAACACCTGGAGGCTGAACAATACACTACTAAATAACCAAGAGATCACTGAAGAAATCAAAGAAGAAATCAAAAAATACCTAGAAACAAATGACAATGAAAACACGACAACCCAAAAGCCATAGGATGCAGCAAAAGCAGTTCTAAAAGGGAAGTTTACAGCAATACAATCCTACCTCAAGAAACAAGAAAAATATGAAATAAACAATCTAATCTTACACCGAAAGCAATTCGAGAAAGAATAAGAAAAACCAAAAACCCTAAGTTAGCAGAAGGAAAGAAATCATAAAGATCAGATCAGAAATAAATGAAAAAGAAATGAAGGAAACAATAGCAAAGATCCATAAAACCAAAAACTGGTTCCTTGAGAAGGTAAACAAAATTGATAAACCATTAGCCAGACTCATCAAGAAAAAAGGGAGAAGTCTCAAATCAACAGAATTAGAAATGAAAAAGGAGAAGTAACAACTGAAACTGCAGAAATACCAAGGATCATGAGAGATCACTACAAACATCAATATGCCAATAAAATGGACAAATTCTTAGAAAGCACAACCTTCCAAGACTGGACCAGGAAGAAATAGAAAATATAAACAGACTTATCACAAGCACTGAAATTGAAACTGTGATTAAAAATCTTCCAACAAACAAAAGCCCAGGACCAGATGGCCTCACAGGCGAATTCTAACAAACATTTAGAGAAGAGCTAACACCTATCCTTCTCAAACTCTTCCGAAATATAGCAGAGGGAGGAACACTCCCAAACTCATTCTACGAGGTCACCATCACCCTGATACCAAAACCAGACAAAGATGTCACAAAAAAAGAAAACTACAGGCCAATATTACTGATGAACATACATGCAAAAATCCTCAGCAAAATATTAGCAAACAGAATCCAACAGCACATTAAAAGGATCATAAACCATGATCAAGTGGGGTTTATCCCAGGATTGCAAGGATTCTTCAATACACGCAAATCAATCACTGTTATACACCATATTAACAAACTGAAGGATAAAAACGATATGATCATCTCAATACATGCAGAAAAAGCTTTCGACAAAATTCAACACCCATTTATGATGAAAACCCTCCAGAAAGTAGGCAGAGAGGGAACTTACCTCAACATAATAAAGACCATGTATGACAAACCCGCAGCAAATATCGTTCTCAATGGTGAAAAACTGAAACCATTTCCTCTAACATCGAGAACAAGACAAGGTTGCCCACTCTCACCATTATTCAACATAGTTTTGGAAGTTTTAGGCACAGCGAAGAAAAAGAAATGAAAGGAATCCAAATCAGGAAAGAAGGAGGAAAACGATCAATGTTTGCAGATGACATGATACTATACATAAAGAATCCTAAAGATGCTACTAGAAAACTACTAGAGCTAATCAATGAATTTGGTAAAATAGCAGGATACAAAATTAATGCACAGAAATCTCTGGCATTCCTATACACTAATGATGAAAAATCTGAAAGTGAAATTAAGAAAACACTCCCATTTACCATTGCAACAAAAAGAATAAAATGCCTAGTAATAAACCTACCTAAGGAGACAAAAGACCTGTATGCAGTACATTATAAGACACTAATGAAGGAAATTAAAGATGATACAAATAGATGGAGAGATATAGCATGTTCCTGGATTGGAAGAATCAACATTGTGAAAATGACTCTACTACCCAAAGCAATCTACAGATTCAAGGCAATCCCTATCAAATTACCTGTGACAATTTTTACAGAACTAGAACAAAAAATTTCACAATTTGCATGGAAACACAAAAGACCCCGAATAGCCAAAGCAATCTTGAGAACGAAAAATTGAGCTGGAGGAATCAGGCTCCCTGACTTCACACTATACTACAAAGCTACAGTAATCACGACAGTATGGTACTGGCACAAAAAGAGAACAGATGAGTGGAACAGGATAGAAAGCCCAGAGATAAACGCACGCACATATGGTCACCTTATCTTTGATAAAGGAGGCAAGGGTATACAGTAGAGAAAAGACAGCCTCTTCAATAAGTGGTGCTGGGAAAACTGGACAGGTATAAGTAAAAGTATGCGATTAGAACACTCCCTAACACCACACACAAAAATAAGCTCGAAATGGATTAAAGACCTAAATGTAAGGACAGAAAATATCAAACTCTTAGAGGAAATCATAGGCAGAACACTCTATGACATCAATCACAGCAAGATCCTTTCTGACCCACCTCCTAGAGAAATGGAAATAAAAACAAAAATAAACAAATGGGACCTAATGAAACTTAAAAACTTCTGCACAGCAAAGGAAACTATAAACAAGACCAAAAGACAACCCTCAGAATGGGAGAAAATATTTGTAAATGAAGTAACTGACAGAGGATTAATTTCCAAAATTTACAAGCACCTCATGCAGCTCAATAACAAAAGAACAAACAACCCAATCCAAAAATAGACAGAAGACCTAAATAGGCATTTCTCAAAAGAAAATATACAGATTGCCAACAAGCACATGAAAGAAAACTCATCATGAATCATTAGAGTAATGCAAATCAAAACTACAATGAGATATCATCTCACACCGGTCAGAATGGGCATCATCAAAAAATGTAGAAACAATAAATGCTGGAGAAGCTGTGGAGAAAAGGGAACACTCTTGCACTGCTGGTGGGAAGGTGAATTGGTACAGCCACTATGGAGAACAGTATGGAGGTTCCTTAGAAAACTACAAATAGAACTACCATATGACCCAGCAATGCCACTACTGGGCATATACCCTGAGAAAACCATAATTCAAAAAGAGTCATGTACCAAAATGCTCATTGCAGCTCTATTTACAATAGCCAGGAGATGGAAGCAACCTCAGTGTCCATCATCGGATGAATGGATAGAGAAGATGTGGCACATATATACAATGGAATATTACTCAGCCATAAAAAGAAACGAAATTGAGTTATTTGTAGTGAGGTGGATGGACCTGCAGTCTGTAATACAGAGTGAAGTAAGTCAGAAAGAGAAAGACAAATACCATATGCTAACACATATATGTGGAATCTAAGAATAAAAACATGTCATGAAGAACCTAGGGATAACATGGGAATAAAGACACAGACCCACTAGAGAATGGACTTGAGGATATGCGGAGGGGGAAGGGTAAGCTGTGACAGATTGAGAGAGTGGCATGGACATATATACGCTACCAAACGTAAAATAGATAGCTAGTGGGAAGCAGCCGCATAGCATAGGGAGATCAGCTCGGTGCTTTGTGAACACCTAGAGGGGTGAGATAGGGAGGGTGGGAGGGAGAGAGACGCAAGAGGGAAGACATATGGGAACATATGTATATGTATAACTGAGTTACACTGTTATTAAGCAGAAAGCAACACACCATTGTAAAGCAATTATACTCCAATAAAGATGTAAAATAAAATAAAAGGTAATGAGGGCTTCCCTGGTGGCGCATCGGTTGAGAGTCCGCCTGCCGATGCAGGGGACACGGGTTCGTGCCCCGGTCCGGGAGGATCCCACATGCCGTGGAGCCGCTGGGCCCATGACCCATTGCCGCTGAGCCTGCGTGTCCAGAGCCTGTGCTCCGCAACGGAAGAGGCCACAACAGTGAGAGGCCCACGTACCAAAAAAATAAATATATATAATAAAAGGTAATGAGAAGTCACAGATGTAGAAAACAAACTTATAGTTACCAGGCAGGAAGGGGGAGGGAGGGAGGGATAAACTGAGAGATTGGGATTGACATATACACATTACTATATATAAAATAGATAACTAATAAGGACCTACTGTATAGCACAGGGAACGCTACTTAGTACTCTATAATGGCCTATATTGGAAAAGAATCTAAAAGAGGATGAATATATGAATATGTATAACTGATTCAAATTGCTCTATACCTAAACTGACACAAGATTGTAAATCAACTGTATTCCAATAAAATTGTTACTTTAAAAAATGAAAAAAAAAAAAAGGTGAGGAACCCAGCAGGAACCACCTCACAGCACAGGGCACACATAACAAATGGGATGAGGAACACAGCAGGAACCACCTCACACCAAAAGGTCCTCATCACAAAGGGGATGAGGTACCAAGCAGGAACCACCTCACACCATATCCCACATCACAAAGGGGATGAGGATCCAAGCAGGAACCAGCTCACACATAAGGGCCCACATAGAGGAGTTGAGGAAAATGGCAGAAGCGTGAGACGCGGAGATCACCTTCCTGCCCACAGATACATCCGAAATACATCTACTTGTGGAACTGCTCCTACAGAACACCCACTGAACGCTGGCAGAAGACCTCAGACCTCCCAATAGGCAAGAAATTCCCCACGTACCTGGGTAGGGCAAAAGTAAAAAGAATAAACAGAGACAAAAGAATACCGACAGGACCTGCACCAGTGGGAGGGAGCCGTGAAGGAGGAAAGCTTTCCACACACTAGGAAGCCCCTTCGTGGGCGGAGACTGCGGGTGGCGGAAGAGAGCGCAGCAACAGGGGTGCGGAGGGCAAAGCGGGGAGATTCCCGCACAGAGAATCGGTGCCGAGCGGCACTCACCGGTCCGAGAGGCTTGTCTGCTCACCCACCGCGGTGGGCGGGGGCTGGGAGCTGACGCTCGGCTTCGGTCAGATCGCAGGGAGGGGACCGGCGGCGTGAACACAGCCTCCAGGGGGTTAGTGCACCACGGCTACCCGGGAGGGAGTCCGGGGAAAAGTCTGGAGCTGGCGAGGAGACAAGAGACGTTTTCTTACCTCTTTGTTTCCTGGTGCGCGAGGAGAGGGGATTAAGAGCGCTGCTTAAAGGAGCTCCAGAGACGGGCGCGAGCCGCGGCTAATAGCGCAGACCCGAGAGACGGTCATGAGACGCTAAGGCTGCTGCTGCCGCCACCAAGAAGCCTGTGGGCGAGCACAGGTCACTGTCCACCCCCCCCCCCCCGGGAGCCTGTGCAGCCCGCCACTGCCAGGGTCCCGTGATCCAGGGACAACTTCCGCGGGAGAACGCACGGCGCGCCTCAGGCTGGTGCAACGTCACGCCGGCCTCTGCCGCCGCAGGCCCGCCCCGCACGCCGTGCCCCTCCCTCCCCCCGGCCTGAGTGCGCCAGAGCGCCCGAATCAGCGGCTCCCTTAACCCCGTCCTGTCTGAGCGGAAGAACAGACGCCCTCAAGCGACTTACACGCAGAGGCGGGGCCAAATCCAAAGCTGAGCCCCTGTGAGCTGTGAGAACAGAGAAGAGAAACGGAAATTTCTCGCAGCAGTCTCAGATGCAGCGGATTAAATCTCCACAATCAACTTGATATACCCTGCATCTGTGGAATACCTGAATAGACAATGAATCATCCCAAATTGAGGAGGTGGAATTTGAGAGCAAGATATATTATTTTTTCCCCTTTTCCTCTTTTTGTGAGTGTGAATGTGTATGCTTCTGTGTGAGATTTTGTCTGTATAGCTTTGCTTTCACCATTTGTCCTAGGGTTCTCTCCATCCGTTTTTTAATTATTTTTGTTTTTAAAATTTTTTTCTTAATAACTATTTTTTATTTTAATTATTTTATCTTACTTTATTTTATTTTATCGTCTATCTTTCTTTCTTTCTTTCTTTCTTTCTACTTTTTCTCCCTTTGATACTGAGCCGTGTTGATGAAAGGCTCTTGGTGCTCCAGCCAGGAGTCAGTGCTGTGCCTCTGAGGTGGGAGAGCCAACTTCAGGACACTGGTCCACAAGAGACCTCCCAGCTCTACCTAATATCAAACGGCGAAAACCTCCCAGAGATCTCAATCTCAACACCAAGACCCAGCTTCACTCAACGACCAGCAAGCTATAGTGCTGGACACCCTATGACAAACAACTAGCAAGACAGGAACACAACCCCACCCATTAGCAGAGAGGCTGCCTAAAATCGTATAAAGGCCACAGACACCCCAAAACACACCACCAGACGTGGACCTGTCCATCAGAAAGACAAGATCCAGCCTCATCCACCAGAGCACAGGCACTACTCCCCTCCACCAGGAAGCCTACACAACGCACTGAACCAACCTTAGCCACTGGAGACAGACATCAAAAACAACGGGAGCTACGAACTTGCAGCCTGCAAAAAGGTGAACCCAATCACAGTAAGATAAGCAAAATGAGAAGACAGAAAAACACACAGCAGATGAAGGAGCAAGATAAAAAGCCACCACACCTAACAAATGAAGAGGAAATAGGCAGTCTACCTGAAAAAGAATTCAGAATAATGATAGTAAAGACGATCCAAAATCTTGGAAATAGAATAGAGAAAATGCAAGAAACATTTAACAGGGACCTACAAGAACTAAAGAGGAAACAAGCAATGATGAAAAACACAATAAATGAAATTTAAAATAGTCTAGAAGGGATTAATAGCAGAATAACTGAGGCAGAAGAACGGATAAGTGACCTGGAAGATAAAATAGTGGAAATAACTACTGCAGAGCAGAGTAAAGAAAAAAGAATGAAAAGAACTGAGGACAGTCTCAGAGACCTCTGGGACAACGTTAAACGCACCAACATTCGAATTACAGTGGTCCCAGAAGAAGAAGAGAAAAAGAAAGCGACTGAGAAAATATTTGAAGAGATTATAGTTGAAAACTTCCCTAATATGGGAAAGGAAATAGTTAATCAAGTCCAGGAAGCACAGAGAGTCCCATACAGGATAAATCCAAGGAGAAACACGCCAAGACACATATTAATCAATCTATCAAAAATTAAATACAAAGAAAACATACTAAAAGCAGCAAGGAAAAAACAACAAATAACACACAAGGGAATCCCCGTAAGGTTAACAGCTGATCTTTCAGCAGAAACTCTGCAAGCCAGAAGGGAGTGGCAGGACATATTTAAAGTGATGAAGGAGAAAAACCTACAGCCAAGATTACCCAGCAAGGATCTCATGCAGATCTGATGGAGAATTTAAAACCTTTACAGACAAGCAAAAGCTGAGAGAGTTCAGCACCACCAAAGCAGCTTTACAACAAACGCTAAAGGACTTCTCTAGGCAAGAAACACAAGAGAAGGAAAAGACCTACAATAACAAGCCCAAAACAATTAAAAAAATGGGAATAGGAACAAACGTATCGATAATTACCTTAAATGTAAATGGATTAAATGCTTCCATCAAAAGATACAGACTGGCTGAATGGATACAAAAAACAAGACCCATATATGTGCTGTCTTCAAGAGACCCACTTCAGACCTAGGGACACATACCGACTGAAAGTGAGGGGATGGAAAACGATATTCCATGCAAATGGAAATCAAAAGAAAGCTGGACTAGCAATTCTCATATCAGACAAAATAGACTTTAAAATAAAGACTATTACAAGAGACAAGGAAGGACACTACATAATGATCAAGGGATCGATCCAAGAAGAAGATAGAACAATTGTAAATATTTATGCACCCAACATAGGAGCACCTCAATACATAAGGCAAATACTAACAGCCATAAAAGGGGAAAGTGACAGTAACACATTCACAGCAGGGGACTTTAACACCCCACTTTCACCAATGGACAGATCATCCAAAATGAAAATAAGTAAGGAAACACAAGCTTTAAATGATACATTAAAGAAGATGGGATTAATTGATATCCATAGGAAATGCCACCCCACAACAACAGAATACAAATTTTTCTCAGTACTCATGGAACATTCTCCAGGATAGATCCTATCTTGGATCACAAATCAAGCCTTGGTAAATTTAGGAAAATCGAAAATGTATCAAGTATCTTTTACGACCATAATGCTATGAGACTAGATATCAATTACAGGAAAAGATCTGTAAAAAATACAAACACATGGAGGCTAAACAATACACTATTTAATAACGAACTGATCACTGAAGAAATCAAAGAGGAAATCAAAAAATACCTAGAAACAAATGACAATGGAGACAGGACAACCCAAAACCTATGGGATGCAGCAAAAGCAGTTCTAAGAGGGAAGTTTACAGCAATACAATCCTACCTTAAGAAACAGGAAACATCTCGAATAAACAACCTAACCTTGCAACTAAAGCAATTAGAGGAAGAAGAGCAAAACAACCCCAAAGTTAGGAGAAGGAAACAAATCATAAAGATCAGATCAGAAATAAATGCAAAAGAAATTAAGGAAACGATAGCAAAGATCAATAAAACTAAAAGGTGGTTCTTTGAGAAGATAAACAAAATTGATAAACCATTAGCCAGACTCATCAAGATAAAAAAGGAGAAGACTCAAATTAATAGAATTAGAAATGAAAAAGGAGAAGTAACAAGCTGACACTGAAGAAATACAACAGATCATGAGACATTACTACAAGCAACTCTATGCCAATAAAATGGACAACCTGGAGGAAATAGACAAATTTTTAGAAATGCACAACCTGCCAAGACTGAATCAGGAAGAAATAGAAAATATGAACAGACAAATCACAATCACTGAAATTGAAACTGTGATTAAAAATCTTCCAACAAACAAATGCGCAGGACCAGATGGCTTCACAGGCGAATTCTATCAAGCATTTAGAGAAGAGATAACACCTATCCTTCTCAAACTCTTCCAAAATATAGCAGAGGGAGGAACACTCCCAAACTCATTCTACGAGGCCACCATCACCCTGATACAAAAACGAGACAAAAATGTCACAAAGAGAGAAAACTACAGGCCAATATCACTGATGAACATAGATGCAAATGTCCCCAACAAACTACTAGCAATCAGAATCCAACAGCACATTAAAAGGAACGTACACCATGATCAAGTGGGGTTTATTCCAGCAATGCAAGGATTCTTCAATATACGCAAATCAATCCACATGATACACCATATTAACAAACTGAAGGAGAAAAACCATATGATCATCTCAATAGAGGCAGAGAAAGCTTTCAACAAAATTCAACACCCAGTTATGATCAAAATCCTGCAGAAAGTAGGCATAGAGGGAATTTTCCTCAACATAATAAAGGCCATATATGACAAACCGACAGCCAACATCATCCTCAATGGTGAAAAACTGAAACCATTTCCCCTAAGATCAGGAATAAGACAAGGTTGCCCACTCTCACCACTCTTATTCAACATAGTTTTGGAAGTTTTAGCCACAGCAATCAGAGAAGAAAAGGAAATAAAAGGAATCCAAATTGGAAAAGAAGAAATAAAGGTGTCACTGTTTGAAGATGATATGATACTATACATAGAGAATCCTAAAGATGCTACCAGAAAACTACTAGAGCTAATCAGTGAATTTGGTAAAGTAGCAGGATACAAAATTAATGCCCAGAAATCTCTGGCATTCCTATACACCAGTGATGAGAAATCTGAAAGTGAAATTAAGAAGACACTCCCATTTACCATTGCAACAAAAAGAATAAAATATCTAGAAATAAACCTACCTAAGAAGACAAAAGACCTGTATGCAGAAAGAACATTGTAAGACACTAATGAAAGAAATTAAAGATGATACAAATAGATGGGCAGATATAGCATGTTCCTGGATTGGAAGAATCAACATTGAGAAAATGACTCTACTACGCAAAGCAATCTACAGATTCAATGCAATCCCTATCAAACAACCACTGGCATTTTTCACAGAACTAGAACCAAAAATTTCACAATTTGTATGGAAACACAAAAGACCCTGAATATCCAAAGCATTCTAGAGAACGAAAAATGGAGCTGGAAGAATCAGGCTCCCTGACTTCAGATTATATTACAAAGCTACAGTAATCATGACAGTATGGTACTGGCACAAAAACAGAAACATAGATCAGTGGAACAGGATAGAAAGCCCAGAGATAAACACACGCACATATGGTCACCTTATCTTTGATAAAGGAGACAAGAGCATACAGTAGAGAAAAGACAGCCTCTTCAATAAGTGGTGCTGGGAAAACTGAACAGGTACATGTAAAAGTATGCGATTAGAACACTCCCTAACACCACACACAAAAATAAGCTCGAAATGGATTAAAGACCTAAATGTAAGGACAGAAACTATCAAACTCTTAGAGGAAATCATAGTCAGAACACTCTATTACATAAACCACAGCAAGATCCTTTTTGACCCACCTCCTAGAGAAATGGAAATAAAAACAAAAATAAACAAATGGGACCTAATGAAACTTCAAAGCTTTTGCACAGCAAAGGAAACCATAAACAAGACCAAAAGACAACCCTCAGAATGGGAGAAAATATTTGCAAATGAAGTAACTGACAGAAGATTAATCTCCAAAATTTACAAGCACCTCATATACAGCTCAATAACAAAAGAACAAACAACCCAATCCAAAAATAGACAGAAGACCTAAATAGGCATTTCTCAAAAGAAAATATACAGATTGCCAACAAGCACATGAAAGAAAACTCATCATGAATCATTAGAGTAATGCAAATCAAAACTACAATGAGATATCATCTCACACCGGTCAGAATGGCCATCATCAAAAAATGTAGAAACAATAAATGCTGGAGAAGCTGTGGAGAAAAGGGAACACTCTTGCACTGCTGGTGGGAATGTGAATTGGTTCAGCCACTATGGAGAACAGTATGGAGGTTCCTTAGAAAACTACAAATAGAACTACCATATGACCCAGCAATGCCACTACTGGGCATATACCCTGAGAAAACCATAATTCAAAAAGAGTCATGTACCAAAATGCTCATTGCAGCTCTATTTACAATAGCCAGGAGATGGAAGCAACCTCAGTGTCCATCATCGGATGAATGGATAGAGAAGATGTGGCACATATATACAATGGAATATTACTCAGCCATAAAAAGAAACGAAATTGAGTTATTTGTAGTGAGGTGGATGGACCTGCAGTCTGTAATACAGAGTGAAGTAAGTCAGAAAGAGAAAGACAAATACCATATGCTAACACATATATGTGGAATCTAAGAATAAAAACATGTCATGAAGAACCTAGGGATAACATGGGAATAAAGACACAGACCCACTAGAGAATGGACTTGAGGATATGCGGAGGGGGAAGGGTAAGCTGTGACAGATTGAGAGAGTGGCATGGACATATATACGCTACCAAACGTAAAATAGATAGCTAGTGGGAAGCAGCCGCATAGCATAGGGAGATCAGCTCGGTGCTTTGTGAACACCTAGAGGGGTGAGATAGGGAGGGTGGGAGGGATATGCAAGAGGGAGGGGATATGGAGATATATGTATATGTATAGCTGATTCACTTTGTTATACAGCAGAAACTAACATACCATTGTAAAGCAATTATACTCCAATAAAGATGTTTAAAAAAAGGTGGTTGGTTACAAGCAAATTAGAAAAACAGAAAAACAAAACCAAGCAACCAATCCTTCACCACTGAGGGCTGAGAATTAGCACACTACATGTTGTTAAAGTCCCAGGGGCTTGGCTGGCTGTTGACACCTGGCTAAGACCCTTGTATTCATCCCTGTGTAATCTGCTGGTCAGAACTCTGGCCTTCAGAGGGCAGCCTCAGTGGGGCCCAAAGACTGGATATGAGCTGATGGGAGTGGAGGTACCTTCCTACCCAGTTCCTGAGCCAAGCAACCGTTTCTGTGGTGGGTCAGCCACTCATACAGCCGAGCATGCAATGCAGTTCCTTCTCCAGTCACAGACTATAGCCCAAGGGTGAGGAAGGCCACCGGTGGCTGGACGTCAGGTAACCAGGAGAGTCAGGGGTCACACGCTGTCACTGCTACTCTGGGCCTTAGTGTCACAGGTGACAAATAGGAGCCCCTGGGGGGACCAAGGGTTTATATACTGGGGGGCTTGGGAGAACGACACATCTGTGGCTTTTCTCTTCTGAATAATGTCCGTAAACTGTAGCCTGCGGTTGGGAGTCTCTGCTGCTGACGGCCCCCCCCAGTGCTTCAGCTGCCTGGCCCTAGAAAACACTGCCGAATTCTGCCCTGCCCTCTGTCTTCCCTCAGACTGGGGCTCTTCGAGAGCAGACCTGTTTTTCCTCGTAGTCAGGCACCCTGAGGCAGGCCTGTGTCTTCCCTCAGAATGTGGCCCCTCAATAGCAGTGCTGTGTTTTCTGAGAGTGGTTTCCTGAGGCAGGGCTGCTTCTGTCATCAGACTAGGGCTCCCTGAAGTCGTGGCTGTGTTTCCCCTCAGAGTATGGCCCCCTGAGGCAGGGCTAGAGCTCCTCTTTTTTCTTTCTGGCCGTGTCTCTCATGGCTTGAGGGATCTTAGTTCCCTGACTAGGGATTGACCCCGGCCACGGCCAGTGAAACAGTGAAAGCGCCACATCTCCTCCTCACTGTGTCTTCTCAAGGGCGGACCTGTGTCTCCTCAGCCTGAGGCTCCCTGAGGCGGGGCTGTATCTTCCCTCAGACTGGGGCTTCCTGAGAAAGAGCTGTGTCTCCCCTCAGACTCAGGGTTTCTGAAGCAGGGATCTCTCTCTCCCTCTTTGAGAGCAGAGCTGTGTTTCCTCACACCGGGGCTCCCTGAGGGTAGGGCGGTGTTTCTTTCAGTTTCTGGCTCTCTGAGGAAGGGCTGTACCTCCCCTCAGAATGGGGCTCCCTGAAGGCGAGGCTGTTTTAATCCTCAGATTTGTTTGCGCTCCCTGAGGCGGCTCTGTGTCTCCCCTCAGATTCCGGTTCCCTGAAGGATCGCTGTATCCCCCGCTCCTCACTGTGGCTTCTCGAGGACAGGGCCGTCTCCCCCTTAGACCGGACGGAGCTCCATGAGGCCAGGGCTGTGTTTCCCTCAGATTCGGGCTGAGGAAGGGCTGTATCTCCCCTCAGAATGGGGCTCTCTCAGCAGGGCTGTGTCACCTCTCAAACTGGAGCTCCCTGAGGACAGGGCTGGGTCTCCCCTCAGAATGGACCTCTCTGAAGTCAAGGCTGTTTTTTCCCCCTCAGGTTGGGGCTCCCTGAAGTCAGGACTGTGTTTTCCCTCCCAGTGGAGCTCTTTGAGGACAGGGCTGTTCTCCCCTCTGATTCTGGTTCCCTGAGGGGGCTCTGTATCTCCCCTTCACTGTGGATCCTCAAGGGCAGGGCTGTGTTCCCTGAATGGGCTCCCTGAGGTGGGGCTGTGTCTCCCCTCAGAGTGGGCCTCCCTGAGGCGGGGCTGTCCCTTCCCGCAGACTGGGGCTTCCTCAGGGAGAGCTGTGTCTCCCCTCATCTCGGGCTTTCTGAAGCAGGGCTGTATCTCCCCCTCAGACTATGGCTCTTCGAGAGCAGCGCTGTGTGTCCTCATGGCGGGGCTCCCCGAGGAAGGGCTGTATCTCTTCTCAGAAGGCAGCTCCTTGAAGGCAAGGCTGTTTCTCCCCTTAGATTCGCAGTCCCTGAGGCAGGGCTGTGTCTCATCTCAAAGTCGGGCTCCTTAAGGCAGGGCAGTGCCTCCCCTCAGAACGTGGCTTCCCCAGGTTCCCGTCTTGCTTGCTTTCCCTGGATCTCTCACATCTACTCAAGGCGTTGCTGAGCCTCCGTTCTGCGGGTCTAAGAGGAGGGCCCCGCTTTCCCTCTCTGGTTCTCAGTTCTTTGGGACTTCAGAGCATGATCAGCCTGAACCTTGGAATTTGGTGTGGTGAGACCCCAAGTACCACTGAACAGATACTTTCTCAAACTCTGGATTCAATCATAAAGAATAAAGATTATTTTTAAAAGGAAGATGTATTAAAAGTGGGGTGGGTTAATTTCAAAAGATGGAAATACCGTAACATAGACTGTTTTTTTGTAAACTATTTTAAAAAGGTGCTTTTGGGCTTCCCTGGTGGCGCAGTGGTTGAGAGTCCGCCTGCCGATGCAGGGGATGAGGGTTCGTGCACCGGTCTGGGAAGATCCCACGTGCCGCGGAGCGGCTGGGCCCGAGCGCCACGGCCGCTGAGCCTGCGCATCCGGAGCCTGTGCTCCGCGACGGGAGAGGCCGCAACAGTGAGAGGCCCGCGTACCGCAAAAAAAAAAAAAAAAAAAGATGTTTTCCTCTGCCTCCTGGGTGTGGCAAGACGATATTCGAGGTGGTTTCCTCCGCATTCTATGCTCAGTTTTTTCACTAATGCCCCAAACCTGTGTGTATGTCATGCCCTTCGCTGTGAATGCCTCCCTTGGGTTCACCGGGTGAACTCAGACCAGGCCTCATGACTTTCCTCAGTGTCTCTACTCGGACAGCTGCCTGCCTTGAATTACTTTCCAGGGAACAGCACACCCACCTGATTTTAGGATTGGATCATCAGGGCAGGTTCCTTCAGGTCTTCTGCTGTCTCCAAGTGCCCTCTACAGGCCAAAGAAAATAAATCCTCCCAGGATATGGTGCTTTCCAGCCAGGAGCCCAAATGTGCAAAAAATTGTTTTTTCAAAATTTGACTTAACCCCTATTATGATCTCTCAATCAATTCAGGTAATTCAGAATAACTTTCTACCTTCACCAGCTTCTCCCCAGGAAGCATCTAAGCTCTGTGCACCGGCTCTCATTCGAGCTTGGGGTAGGCACATGTCCACTTTCTTTATCCTATTGGAAAGCCCCCAGGCCATACCTGCTTCTGCTCCCAGGCAATGTTTGGAAGTGAGTCCCACATTGGCCTGGTGCTAGACCCTTTGGGACCTCCTGCAGATCTTTCCATTGAGACCCACTTGCTGCCACTTCTGCTCTCCCTGTGGTCACTGCCCTGTGATGGGGATGAGGAGCTGGGCAGGGGTTCTGGAACATCTCCACTTTCTCAATCCCCCCAGGAAATGAGCTTGCCTGTCCTTGGATCCCCACACTCATCTGGTGCTTCCCCCAGACCCTGGACTTGGTTCAGGGACAGGGAAGGCGAAGGCTGCCGCAGCAGCTCCCTCCTTCCTGCACCAGCTTGGTGAACCTGTTTGGGCCCTGGGAGGCATGGAGTGGGGCATGGGGGAGGGGCAGTAAGCAGTAGAAAGAAAAACTGCTAGGTTTTCCATCCAGATCCTTTTGTCCTATGCCAAAACAGATACTCAGCCTTTTCTTTCTTCGTAACTAAAAACCAAGACTTTGACATCTTTGTTTCCTGGTCCCATCAGCTGCCTCTTTGAGAACTTCCCTTTGGGCCATGGTGCCCTCTGGTCAAGCTCCCTGGGCAGACGGCAGGGCTCAGATATACAGAAGGAATTTCGTCATAGAACAGGGAGGGGAAAACCAAACCACCTCGAGCAACCCTCTGCCACAGTCACAAGACAGAAGAATGCATTCATTTTTTTTTTTTTTTTTTTTTTTTTTTTTTTTTTTTTTTTTTTT
>NW_006790074.1:160762-167773 GCF_000442215.2 Lipotes vexillifer
CGTCTCCTGCATCGACAGGCGGACTCTCAAGCACTGCGCCACCAGGGAAGCCCCATTCATTTTTATATTTACAAAACATATAGTATGAGGGTGCTTCCCACTTTTTGAGGGTTCCTTTTCTTGCACCTTCCTTTAAAAGAAATTCTGATTTGCTTTTTCAAGAAATATCTGAAGGTGACTTGCAGGGAGGCAGCAAGCCCCTTTATTTTAATCCTTTGGCTACTCTCTCCTAGGAAATAGGACATGCTTTCACATAGCGGAGTACAAGGACTGAATTCAGGAAATTTAATATTAATACAATATTTTAAAATATACTCCCAATATTCAAATTTCTCTGATCATCCCAATCTTTTATAGCATCTTTTCCAATTTGGGATCATGAATTGCATTCGTTGTCCCTTTATTCTGGAAAAATTCCTCTTTCTTTCATGGCATTGACGTTTTTCAAGGGAACAGGTACATTGTTTTATAAAATGTCCCACAATTTGGGTTCGTCAATTTGTCAACTTTACGATTCAGGTTTTGCATTTTTGGAACAACAGCATAGAAGTGCTGTGTCCTTCCCAGGACATCACACATGAGTGGTACCTGTTACCAGTTTGTCCCATTTGGGTAATGTTCAGTTTGATAACTTGTTTAAAGTGGTGCCCGACTGGTTTCTCCACTGCAAAGGTACCTTCCCAGCACTTTGAAAATTAATAAACATTCTATGGGAAGGTACCATGTATGTAAATATCCTGCTACCTAACAAATTCTTACCCAATAGTTTTAGCATCCACTGTTGTCTAAATGAGTTAGTTTTGCAAAATTGTGGTTTTTCTAACTCTATTGTCCCTTCTACTCAGCATTCTACTTAGAAGCATGCATTCCAGGCTCCTTTTCCCATCCCTCCTCCCCTTGGAATGCCCTCCCCACATGGCAAATCCTGCCCATCCTGGAAACCCAGATCCAGGGTCACCTTGTCTCAAAGCCTTCCCCGCCCCAGCCGGTAGATTAACCCACCCACCCTCTCTCTCCACTTCAAGCAAGGTGGCTACAGCTACAGCTGTCTGGCCTCCCTGAGCCCGAGATAGGGAGACACTGGGGAGGGGAACCCACTCCTCCCACGGCAGGACTCCCACCCGAACTCCGCCTGATCTAGCACAGTGGGTCTCAGAGCCTAGTGAGCCCCAGGACCCCTTGCCGGGCTTGGTGAAACACATACCTGGACCCTACCCCCTGGGATTCTGATGCACCACCCCAAAACCTCACGGGCTTAACAACAAAAGTTGGTTTCTCCTTCAGAGCATATGTCAAATGCTAGAGGGCAAGGAGTTTGGTCCACACAGAGACCCAGGATAATGGTGGCTCTGCCAACTTGTGACACCATCATTTCAACATGTGGCTTCAGAGCAAGAGAAGAGCACAGAAAATCATGCATGGACTTTTCTCTGCTCACAGCTCACTGGCCAGAACTAGTCCTGTGCCCTGCCCACTGCAAAGTGACTGGGAAACATGGGGATCAGAAGGGTCAATTGGTGACACTGGTTTCTCTGCCGTAACCATGCTCCCCTTCTGTACTGGCACACAGCCATGCAGGCCTTCTCTCTGTTCCTCAAACACACCACATGCTTTCCTACCTCTGGGCCTTTGCACCAGCTGCTCTCTCTGCCTAGATGCCCGTGTGCCAGATCTCACATGGTTGGCCCAAACGCCACTTCCTTGGAGAGGCCTTTCCTGACTGCCCAAAGTAGCCACCCCATCTCTCACACCAACCTATTTCAATTCTCTGTTGAAATAGGCCTTATTATGCCATGTTTGGGGTCATCTCTCCCCTATTAACAGACTGTACGCACACTCCATGAGAGAAACTGATCACTTATCACCATGTCCCATAGATGTTCAAAATATATCTCCCTCAGCTCATCAACCCTAAGGTGTATTACTATTCCCATTTTACAGGTTAAAAAAGTGGAGGACCCAAACAGAAGTGGCTTACCCAAGGTCACACCACTACCAAATGGTAGCACCTGATTGAAATCCATGCCGCCACCACCCACTACTGTTTGCTTGCGTGATTTCACTGCTCCCAAATATGAAGGTGGCAGAAAATTTTATTTTATCCTTTTGTTCTCCATATGGTGATCCTCCACTGTGCTTGGTTTTTTCGTCTCAACAAGTTCTATGGAGGGCAATTTGGCAACATCTATCTGGGAATTTATCCTACAGATATGCTCATGTATGTGGAAAATTACATATACGCAAGGCTTTTTCATTACAGTGCTGCGAGAGCAAAAATTTGGAATTAACTTAAAGGTCCATGGGGGTGTGTATGTATTCACAGTGGGCACGTGCACGTGGTGGAGTAGTACGCAGCCCTGAAAAGTGAGAAAGAGCTTCAGGTTCTGATTGGAAGGTTATCTAAGGGAATGTGTTACATTAAAAGAAAGGTGGGTTACAACAGAAGTATATGACTTTCATTTCAGTTCCCCCAAGAGCTGAATACCTTCAAGTCTTTCATAGAGATTGTCTCCTCAATGAAAAGAACAAAATACAAATCAGAATAGCAGTGTGCTTTCCATCATTTGAACTTATTTTATTGGTACTCACTAGCAAATAAAATTTAATTGTTGATTTTGGATGCATTACAACACACTTTTTGGTAGTGGGTGCACAATGTTGATCATTTATTAACTATACTAAATACCGCAACCTCCGGATTGTTGATTTTTACACGGGTATTTCCTTTATGATGATGGGTGGCTCCTCTCTCTGAATACATAAAATGGTCCGTTCCATCCATGGTTTTCATATTCCTTTGTTATTCTACCTACTGCTTTAAAATACATTCAAATAAAAAGATATAAGTTCCTTGCAGTGAGTGCACACATACCACAGCGAGGAGAGTCGAAAACGCAATTAACCAACACCCTCGTGTTCAGATAATAAATAGTATGAAATCATGGGACCAAAGTTTGCTCCTGGGGACTTTCTCAAAGTATCTTCAGTGGACATAAGGTCACGCTCACTCAATTGAAGGCTATGTCTTTTGCCAAGGAGGAGGGTAATGGGGGGTGCAAAATGATGATTTCATTTTCATATGATGTTATCCTTCCATAAATGTCTGGAACAAATGGCCACAGAGCACCGTGATGTGCAGTGCAGTCCTCAGATCAGAATAAATAAATGACCTGCTTGGATTGGAAAGCCACAGGTGCACTGTGACCGAGCTGGAGAGGACAGAAGATGTTTGTTTAAAATACAGCACACACAAATAATAAATAAAAGTTTGAAACTTAGTCAGTGACGGCGATGGGACCAGACTCCCTGTTTGTTCGTGGTTCTTCTCACAACACCTCTACCTTTTCCTAAGGATGAAAAGTGGCACAAGGACACAAAGGGCTTTTGGGGACCACTCTGTTCTGAAACAAGAGGGCAAAACGTGTTTTGAGGGCATCGAACGGCTGCGGAAGACCACAGACGTGAAAGCATGCTCACCAGTCTAGGGTCCAGAACAAGGACCAGAACAAGAGGACCGCCAAAGCCTCATTCCTCTGTGAACCAGTTTGGTGTTACCTTTGGCCGTGGTTCTTCTCTTACTTTTACTGTTGACAAAATTTCATCCACCACCTTTCCCCAACCCCCTTTCCTTATGATCCTATTGTTAAAATCGCCTTGGGTCTGGTCTTAATTTGGTTGTGACACTGGGTCCCAGACATAAGCTGCTATCTCATTAGAGGCTTGGTGTGTCCGAAACTTGTATTTTGGTGTCACAGAACCACAGAGAGAACGTTCACTGCGACTTCCCATCTAGTACCATTACTTCCCTGCATATGTTAAAAAAAAAAAAAAAAAAACGCAGAAAAATAAAACAAATCACACACAACACACAGGGGCTGCCAAACGGTGCAGCAGGAGTGTAAATACATTCTCTTTCAGGTCAGACGTCTGGCCCGACAGTGGATTACAAAACATGGAGGGATGAATTCAGGTTGAAGGCATGAGAAGAAAAAGTCACAGCTCAGGAAAAGCAGCGACCGTCTGTTGGGGCCGAGCAGTGATGGTCTTGAAGCTGGGACCCAAGAAAGAGAGAACAGCTCTCCCATCGTGAAAGCTACAGCAGCTGCATGTGGCAGCGGACGGAGGCCCCTTACGCTCTTACAGGGAGGGTGAGACGAGGTGCCCAGTGACACCAGGCGGCACAGCCGCTGCGCTACGTGACAGCTCAGGATGTGTGGCTCCGGCAGCCAGCCGCAGATTCACTGGTTTCCTATCCGTGGGATAAGAACACACGTGGGGGTTTCAGCGCTTCTCAAAGGAAAGAAGGAGGAAAGACACCGGGCTGCCCCTGCCCCCGGCCAGCACGGGCCAAGTCCTCAAGAGAGCGATGTCGGTGCTGGGGTGCCTCCCGTGGGATTCGAAGGAAGGGCAGGGCGGATACAGGTCTCCAGGTCCTATGTACACATTTTACAGAGTCTCCACTCTGCCCCCATTAGGCACGAGGTTGATTAGTCTATAGCTCAGGAGGGGATGGGCAGAGGAGAGCAGAGGAAGCGTGCGCAGTGAAGGGCGAGGGGAGGGAGGGGAGAGCAAGACTGGTTTCCTGTAGGGGAAGGGCCTTCCCCCAGCCTCACCGTAAGCTAGTTTGTTTGGGGAGTTTAGCACCCATCAAGATGCCCGAGGTGAGCGTCACGGGGGCTTTCATCTGCATGCTGGACCCCACCATGGTGGGGAAGCTGCGGTTCCGTCGGATGCCACTGTTGAGCTGGAGCCCGCCGACGGCACTGGTGACAGTGGGGCATCCAAGGGGCAGGCTCTCAGGTACCAGGCCTCTGGGGACAAGGGCCTGCGTGGGGCCCGGGGGCCCACAGAGGAGAGGTCCCTGGTCCTCAGTCAAGGTGGGGACGTGGGGTCGCCCCGAGTTCACCACTTTGGCCACACCAAACCTCCTAACTTTGTCCACGAGGTTAAGGTTGGAGACAGACACGTCGGTCTGGCTCTCGCTGCTCCGGACAGCCCTCTTCGCCCTCACCTCCCTCAGGATGGAGCTGGCTGGCTTGGAAGCCAGGAAGTTGTCGTAGGGAGGGCTCGTGCACTTGAACTCGAAGGAGGGCGGGGAAGACATGGGCGACTGCATAGGCGAGTTGGGCGGGGTAGAGGGGATCACGGCCATCCTGGGGGTGTAGGAGTGCAGGAGAGAGCCCCGGCCAGCCCTGTCCCAGCTCTGGGGGTCGTAGACAGCCGCGGAAATGCCCCGCTCCTTCAGCAGCCACACCAGCCCCAGGGATGTGCTCATGGTGGTCGTGGACTCACGGACGTTAGTGAAGGATTCGGCCAGGCTCAGTCTCCGCGGAGTGCACGGCGTGGCCACCGGCGTGGACTTCAAGTGGCTGGTGCTGCCACAAGCTGGAGTCGGGGCCGAGTTAAGGCTGATGAGAAAAGACGACAGGTCATTGATCAGAAAATGCCCACGAGCGCCAAGGAAGCAGTCCGTGGCCAGCCGCCTGCAGGGGCGCAGTGCAGGCCTAGGACATGCTAAAGGGACTCCCCCAGCCCAGGCTCCCCGGGTGCCTTTTTCCACGTCTGCTTTCCCTCTCACCACAGGGGCCATGGATTCCCCGAAGTGGGGACGTGGTTTAAGTTAACAGGAAGCTGCATGTGATTTCCCTCTTTCAGCCCTAGAGGGTGGGTACAAGTGTCCCCTTTGCAGGTGAGGGAACTGAGGCTCAGGTTAGGTGACTTACTCAACGTCACACTCAGCTACTCAGTGGAAGACCCTGGATTTAAACACAAGTCTGAGTGACCCCAAGGATAGGGGAGGAAGGCCTTCAGCAGAGAGGCTTTCTGTCCCTACCAAATTTACTCAGATTCCTGTCCTCCTTCCCAGTAGCCGCTTCCCTGAGGCATGACGTTAACCAGGGCTACGGGATATGAGAGTTTATCCTGGGAATGGCCGAAGCAGGTGGGACATCTCGGTGGAGGACCCTTGGGTGATGGGGAGACTGAGGCTGAAGGTGCCCATCAACTCAGCAGCAGACCCGGGCCTCCTGACTCCCACCACAGCGTTCTTTCCTCTGCACCCTGCTGCCCTCTAGCCCTTCTCCCGTGGGTGCCCAAGTCCACCTTGATGAGCGGAGTTATTGGGACAGAGGGAGCCACGTCACGTATTATCAGATCTTCATCTATGGAACCACCTAGAAAAAGGCCCACTGGGTGTGTGAAAGCTGGTTACTAAAGGAAAAGTGGAAAGACTCCTTCGTCTACTCATGTCATGCTGACTGAGGACCCACTATGTTCCAAAAGCTGGTATCCAGCAGTGAGGGAGTTAGGGCAGAAGGTATAACAGAGGGGCAGCAGCGGGGAATGCACTGCTGTCTGCCTGAAAACCAGGAGAGACCCACCTTTAACAACTGCTTCAGGGATGGAGTGAGGCCACCCAGGCACGGAGGCCCTGAGCTGCTGCTGGATGAGCAACTGAGCGGCACAGAAAACACACCCCTCCTAACGGTCTCGCGAGACCTGCCCCGGCACCTGCCCAAGGACGCAGCGGGGGCTGCAGGTGCCCCTGGGAACAGGCAGCTGGGTGGTCCCCAGGAGCCGGGGGATAGAGCCCTCTCTCCCCAGCCTGACAGGGGACAGGCCGCATACCTTGGACAAAGCACCAACTTAGGGAAAGGGGAGGAAGGGGATGGGCTCTGGAGCAGGTCCTTGGAATGAGTGGAGCGGGGCCCCCTCCTGCAGGGGGGACAGGTCAAAGGCAAGTACAAGCAGAGGCATCACTTGGCTGCACACTCAGGTGACCTCACCACTGGCCGGTCTGCACAGGGCGAGGAACCCAGAACAGGCCTGTCTCACACAAGCTCGGGACTGGGGATGCTGGTGGGTCGGAAGTACTCAGAGGAACATGGGATTAGAAACCACAGCAGATTCCTAAGGTTAAAAGGTGGATTCTTCAAAAGGCACAGGTGGGGCTTCCCTGGTGGCGCAGTGGTTGAGAGTCCGCCTGCCGATGCAGGGGGCACGGGTTCGTGC
>NW_006790074.1:168183-187970 GCF_000442215.2 Lipotes vexillifer
TGACACCAAAAAAAAAAAAAAAAAAAAAAAAAAAAGGCACAGGTGGAATTCTACAAAATTGATCTACAAGCAATAGAGGGCCCCCCAAAAATGTGGACTTAAAATCTTGTTCACAGAGCCATTCCTAGGGAGATTCTCTATTTTGTTTCAAGCTGCCATTCTTTCAAACTCAGGTAAAAAGCCTTTTCTTACTGCTGACTTCTCGGGCTTTTTCATCCCTGACGAGGCCAGGACTTAGAGAAGGCAGGGGTGTGGTGCTGAGTCCTACGGCTACAGTCAGAAGGGCACCAGGATGCCAGCCTCTCCCAGGGGGAAGCTCTGTCCAGTGGTTTTAAACACGATTTCTTCAAACATAAAGCTGAGGGATAGGGAAGCCGGGTTCTCCAGAGGCAGGAAGGGAGACGGAGAGACAAGCTAAAATTTAGAGGTCCCCTTCCGGTGAGAACCTCGGTTAGCCCTGTATTAGTGCTGGCACTCGGAGTGACTGGGGCATTTAGACAGGTTAGGGGTGTCCGTTGTCAAGGCCGAGTTAGCCAGGCACAATCAGAGACACGTCCACGCCTACGTGGTGGGTTAGTGGCGGCCACGCGTGCACACACAGCTCCTTCATGGGGCCCTGCCAAGCAGGCCCCGCTGGTGGTGTTCTCACCCCCTGCCTCGCCCGCGGGCTCACTCTCTGCCCTACATCTGCTCTCAGCTCAACGGGGCCTGGGGCTGCTTCGTCGTCCTCCTCACATGACCTGCGGAGAATTATTCATCATTGAAGGTGCTCCTTGGGGCAGCTGCTCCCTCCGAGCTGGCCCTGCTCGCCTCTCTCCCGTAAGTTACCTTCCACTCACCCTGCCACCTCGTACCACAGAGAAATCAGCTGATGGGATCACGCCACCACGTTGGGGGAGACCATTTTCCCTTTTACTGGAAGCTCTGAAATCCAGCCAAGCAGACCCCCCCCCGCCCCCCGCCGCCCAGGCCATACAAGTCCTCTCGTCCTATGGTACCAACTCTTATCACTTCTTGGAGGTGCCCAAGGGAAATGGACCACGCTGGGCATGTGGTTCCATTCAAGTTTTATCATTTCGGTCATTACAGGGTGGCTGTGATGCATGGCCCCTGGGGCCACTGCCAGAGGCATAAGTGCTACCACAGGGCTCAGTAACTCCATTCTGTGAAAGAAAACGTTCTACTGACAAACTTTGGGGCAAAAAGCCAAAAGACTTGGACTTAGGGGCTGTGGTAGTGCCCTAAACTTCAGCTGGTTGAGAAGGGACGTAAGAATCTTCCACGGCCAAAAAAAGAGCAACTAAAAGTGGGTACAGGTCTCTCTATCTGTGCTGGATCTGAATCAATAGGGGCCTTGATTCCAAAAAAAAGAAAGAAAGAAAGATGGGACTCAGAACAGGTGACTGCAGTGCTTGGGAGATGCTTCCACTGGCTAGGGGTAGATTTGAATGAGCCTCTCTACTTTGGCTTTCCTCAACGTTAATTCTCACAGGGAGTGTCTCAACCTCACCCCACCCTGCCCACCTCACGGCCGGGTCCCTTACCTTGGTGTGACCCGCGTGAGCTCGTCTGAAGGGTGCAGGATGCGACAGGTGGTGAAGGTGAAGGTGGAGTTTGTCTGTGACATGCACTTCCCAGGGTGGTGGGCTAAATCAGGGGCAGGGGGAAGGGAGGAACAAAATATAGTCCTTGCATCCAAGTACACCCATGAGAAAAGTCAAAATCCCGCATGGCCCTGGACAGATGCAAGAAGCGATGGGCTACCTTGTGAACTGGATCTGGGCGAGGAAGGTGAAACGCAAATGTTCTGGATCGAAGGTGGTCCCTCAAAAATAACCAGGCTGTTGAGCACTGGTGTGCAGAGCATCGAATTCCAGCTTCCAACCCAGTCCAGACAGGGTTTCCCATCAGCGTTCTTTGGCCAGTAGTGGATCCAGTTTGAAGGGCTAATGGGCCCTTGGGGGTAAATTTGGGTTCCCTCCTCAGAGGTCCAAATCGGCTTCCTTCTTTTGTTGCTTTACTTTTCTTTTCATTGGCAAATAGGTGCCAAACTCTGCCAAGGGGTGGGGAGAGGTGTAGGGCAGGGAGAGGCACTTGCGCCTGGGAACAGGGCAAGGCTCACGGGCTCCCTTTTCTGTTTACACAAAAAGGGGCTTGAGGAAGCTGGCTCCACTACTGTCTAACTGTGGTCGACAGGGAGGGAGATGGGGCCTCAGCTGCCTCAGCAACAACGTGGCAGGAGTCCCAGGGCCTGGGTTCTCCGTGGGGCTGAAGCTCCAGGACCTGGGCTGGGCTGACACACAGCGGTGCAAGCAGCACCAGTCCCCCTGGGCTGCTTTCTTGCCATCTCTAGGATGTCTGGTTTCTGATGAAAACGAGACAGAACAAGTTGTCCTCAACTTATTTCCTCTGAAAGCTCCAAAGAGTTGTTAAGGCAGCTGAAAGACTAAGATCTGGAGCAAAGTAAATCACAGAAGCGTTAGGACCATGCACCAGAAAGCCGGCAGGAGATAAGTAGGAATAGAGTCTACAGGAGACATCATGATTGTAGAGGTCATCCTCATTCATAACTCAAATGTAAAAAAAAGAAGAGAAAAAAAAAAGGAAAAATGATGCTGCTCCCAATAGCATGCAAGGTGAGGTCTGGGTCAGCCCCCCTCCCCACCCACTCCACCCCTGCAGCCTCTCAGCCCCCAGAGACCTCCTTGGGAGACAACGGATTAGGATATTGGAGGCCATGGGCATGCTGAAGATTCGAAAGGCTGGAACTAGAATCTTCTAGCTCTTTATGGCAAGTTTTCTCTTGGATTTGACAAAAAGGAAAAGGAAAACAAACCGGAAGAGATCGGTGCCCCGAACCTACAGATCCACACACGGGTGACTGTATCTTAAAACAAAAAGAAAAGAAAAGAAAACACTAGAACCCAGATGAAACAAGCAAACAAAAACATATCGGAGACACGCAAATTGAAGGCAGGCAGGACACAGCCAAAGCACAGAAAACGGTGGCGGTGACTCAGGAGCTACGCAAGGCTGGTTTCCCCTGATTATTGTGGTCCAATCCACATCTTGGTGTCAAGGAAGGCTCCCGTGGCCCCTGGCATGGCAGCCAGCACCATGGCCATAAGAGCAAACTCTCAGCCACTGGGAGCTCCAGGCAAAGCAGGAGGGGGGTGGAAAACACATGTAAAAATAGCCTTTGTGCATCTTTGTTTCTCAAGCAAAAAAGTAATGGTTTAGGAACTCAGATAATTGAGAAATGACTGCGAGCAAAACAAAAATGGAGGAAGCTATGAAGAAAAGGCAACCAACCAATCACGACTCTCTGATTGCAATAAGGTCTAGAAACAAAAGCAACAAAAAACCTGAGAAAAGCATCCCAAATAACAGGCGTGAGGGGTTATTTGGGAGGGAGGAAAGAAAAGGGCAGTAAGTATAAGTAATTAAGACAGAACAGTTGAAAGAGAGAGAACATTTTTTTAAAAAATCAAACAAAAGCAAGGCTTGATTTAAACTTAGAAGTGTACCCCATTCAAATACATGGCCAGAATATCAAAACAAAAGGTCACACATGTTCACTTTCTCCACCCCATTACATATCGGATCTTCAATCGTTAACAGTTAGTGTGAGATGGACATTTTAGAGAGACAGTTGCATCAGCAGAAGCAAAACCCATCTTATTGCAAATGGGTTTTGGGAATAGGAAAAGGCTGCTAAAATTCAGAGGTCATCATTCCCCAGAAGCGATGGACAGCTTTAGAAGACCAAGGAAAATCAACAACAAGGATCAAAAGTGCCAAAGCCAGAGGTTCGGCCCCTCCGCAGTACCACTGGGATGCCTGGACCGGCCAGCTCTCCGAGTCACCACTGCCCACCGGGCCGCTGCAGCATCTCCCTTCCTTGGGACACAACACAGAGACAGTGAGTCACCCGAGGCTCCTTGAGCTGCTGGGGGCTGATTCCTACAGTTCTGTGAACAGGAGAGAGCAAATTCCCAAAGCAAGAGGCACCGACAGAGTCCTCTAGGCAGGGAGCAGGGGCTCAGTGGGAGCGCTCACTATTGCAGTCACCACTGCACCCCAAAGCCCTGCCTTAGGTGCTGTGGGTTAACCGCATGCTGCTCGCTCGGGGCCTCCAAGGACAGGGGTTTTGGATTTAATGTTCTGACTTCCTACTTAAATCCTCATTCCTTTTCTCGGTCTGACTGGAGGACTGCAGTGTTGTGAGCCAAAAGTATTAACACTGACAAGTACTTTCATCAAGTATTTTATTTAGGAATGAACTTGCATTTCCCCCCCTCAAAAGACCCTAACCTTTATTATTTTTATTTGTTCCTCCCCCCGCCACCGTGGGTTCTGAAACTGGTACAAAATCCTCATCTGTCAGAGAACCTTTAAACTTAATTAATCCTTGATTATTCAAGATCGTCTACGTTGGTGAACTACATACAGGTAGCTACCGTGCAGATTTTTTGTTCTTTAAAATGTGCCACGCAAGCACACACCCTTCAGCCGAGGTGGGGTCTCAGAGGGCTGTATAAGGAGGACAGTGCCCCTGCCCACCTGCACTCTGACCGACCCACGTGTGCTTTCTGCCCAGAGCAGGTGCACTTGGTAAATGGCTCTGACTGGCTGTGCTCCTCTAGGGGCACATGGTGCCTGGTACTGACTGGAAAATTGGGTGCTTGGGATCTTGCCGCCGCAGCCAGTCGTGAGGGAGCCCTGGCCCAGCCCTGAGTCTCCAGTGAGTTGGGGCTTCCTTCTTGGATGCCCTGAAGACCACGCTGGGGATTATCTGCAAGTGTGCTACCCAGACCAGGTTGACTGCTGCTTGGTGGAAGGCTCGGGTCTCCAGGGAAGATGGGCAGGAAAGCCCAGTGCTCTCCTCGCAGCCCAGGGATCCAACGGTGAGAAGAGGAAAGAAACACGGATAAGGTTTGGTATACCGGCAGGGACCTGCAGGGTGACTGGGCTTTGCAGCCTGGCCGTCCACATGATGAGATCTGTTCACACGAGCTCATGCATGTCGGTCAATTGGAACGATGCTTTCCTTCCCCTACCCACAGGGAAGGCCAGGCTGGGAATGTGCCGGGGAGGCCAGAAACTTCTCTCTCTAAAGGCCATCATAGCATCGTCCTTAAAAGAACCCTCCCGGGAGCCCACACAGCTGTCAGGGTGCAGCTGCACCTACTGAACTCTATGTGGAGCTGGGACCTACACACACACGGCTTCCAAAGGGATCTCTGAGGACAGAGGAATGCTGGCCATGCTACACATCCAAGATACAGAAGTAACTTATTAAAATATTTTCTTTAAAATGACAAACCCATCCCAAAATCTTGGAAAAAAGGGTTTTATCTTTGTGACATACTGAGAGCCTTCCAAATTCTTTTCCCACTCTTCATGGGAAGTGGCCAACTTGTGTAAAATAAACAAAATGCCTTGACCTTTTTCCCCTTTTCTTGATTTGAACATGTCGTGTGAAGCTACCGTCACAGGACTTGGATCTGCTCTGCCATTTCTATAAACTCATTCACCAACACACACACACACACACACACACACACACACACACACACTCCCCCCACCTCCTTTAATTCTAGTAGCTGCCACCACATCAACAGTGGCATCGACCGGCCGACCTTTTCTGTCCAAGCAAAAACAAACCTATTGAAAGTAAAAGCATCGTCCATCCAGCTTAAAGGCATGGCTTGAAAGCCCTGCAAACGTCAGTACTTTTTTTTCCTTTCATCTTTTTACCAGCTTCTAATGACTTTGTTGTTTCTTGCTCCAGGAGTAACCACAGTGGAGGTGGGATGCGTATCTTTGCCTGTCAGCTACGTGACCTTTTTTTTTTTTTTTTTTTTAAAGCAATGTTTTAGAATTCTTCCTAAAAAAAACTAAACTCTCAGGGCATAGAAAAATGCTCTAAAGACTTTTTCTATCACTTCTTTATATAACTCTGCGTGTGAATTTTTCTGGAAAAAAAAGTTCTATGATGAGTCCATGTGGGAAAAATTCCATAAAACCTTTGTTTGCCATGTGCTTCATCATTAACATAAATACTGTTTGGGATTAATGTGGCTTTAACAAGTGTTTTTCTCTGGGGGGGGGGGGGTAGGGAATCAAGGGCAGTTTCAGATACAGCAGTACAGCTTCTTTTCTTTTTTAAAAATAAAAGTGATATTAAACTACACAGTATTACAAGATGACATTTTTAAGCCCTTAGTTCCAGGCTTAACATGGGCCTGTGACTCTTTTTCTCTGCTTCTTAAGCATTTCTTTTATACAGCCCCTGTGTGGTCCTGCAGCTCTAGGGACCCCTGAGTCCCCAGTGCAGACATCCAGCCCAGAGGCACTGGGGAGGTTTCTAGCACAGAGATTGTGAACCACATCACAAGATCTCTTCCTGGTTTCTGTATAACTTGTGTTTCCTGAAAATTTTTTTAAAATAAAAAGTCTACTTGTCCCCCTACACCAAGCTGTCTACTCTGTTTCATCTAAAAAGTGACTTAACAGAGGAACAATCTCACGGAATGGCAAAGAGAGGACCAGAAATTCCCTCAGGTGGCCCTTGGGGTATCTTCAGGAGATAAAATGACTTAAAAATATATATATATATTTATTTATTTTATTTATTTTTGCCTGCGGCAGGTCTTAGTTGCAGCACGCGGGATCATTGTTGAGGCGTGCAGCATCTTAATTGTGGTGCCCGGGCTTCTCTCTAGTTGTGGCGTGTAGGTTTTCTCTTCTTTAGTTGTGGCGTGCAGGCTCCAGGGTGCATGGGCCCTGTAGCTGTGGCCCGCCAGTTCCAGAGTACATGGGCTCTGTAGTTTGCGGCACGCAGGCTCTAGTTGAGGCGCGTGAACTCAGTAGTTGTGGCACGCCAGCTTAGTTGCCCCGCGGCATGTGGGATCTTAGTTCCCTGACCAGGGATCGAACCCATGTCCCCTGCATTGCAGGGTGGATTCTTTGCCACTGGACCACCAGGAAAGTCCCCAAATCACTTTTTAGAATGCTGTTAAAAGATCAAAAGTTGGATTCTTCGGATGCCAACAAAGCTGGACCCTGCGCCCTCTGCCTTCATGTCCGTCCTGTGGCAAACACCAACAGGTGCGGGGAGCGGGCCTGGCTAAGCGGCCGCAAGTCCATCATCCAGCTGGTGCTACCAGAGCCTGTTCAAGAGCGCACTTCTCCCGTGTGTCAATAGGCGGCGCAACTGGACAACTCACCGGAACCTCAACGCGCACCCACGTGCTACCTCAAGGGCCCTCCACTTTAGAAGAGGCATTGTGCAAACAAACGCCCACTCAACAATCCAAGTGGGTGCCCCCTGGAGCACGGCAGTGCCCTCCTATGGTTTTCAGAGGTGAGGTTCCATAGAAAAAGCAGTCCCAGCAAGCGGGCTTGTTCTGGAAATGTTAAGCAGGGTTGACTCCGTGCTGTTTGGGATGAGTCAATTACGTGACTCCTCATTCACTTTTCACTTTGGGCTGCACTGGCCTGGTTCTGGTTTACTATACATTTTGATGCAAGAGCACAGGGCTTCCTTAGCATCTCCTAATACAGGGGGGTGAGAGCAGACCCCAGCTTTGTCCGTAATAACCAAACTGCTGTAACTGCTACACACCAGGGTGGGGTTGAAAAGTCTTCTCATTAGAGTGGGATCTCTTTGTCAACTCCCTCGGTGGAGATAAGAAGGAACCTTCCCAGAGGGTCTGTGAATCGAATGTATCAGACGTTCCCTTCTAGATTCATCAGGTCCTCACGGCCAACGTTCCCTCACAAGCCCCTTTGGGTCCTGCTTCTGCAGTGGGACTGACAGTGCAACAGGATGCCCACCCGGGGCTTTGCTCACACCAGCCCCTGCCCCAGAGGAGGCTGGAGTGATACTCAGTTCCTCGAGCTTTCTGTCTGCCTCCTTTCATCCACCAGCTGTTCCCTTCTCTTCACGTAACCTCTCCTGAACAGAGCCTGGACCTACGTATCAAATAAGCAAGCTACAAAAGAAGCTAGTTCTTGGCTTTTGCTTCTGGGGGCCCAAGTGCTGCAGCCTCAGGGATTTTCAAGGGCACTTTTGACCAAATGTGATTTTTGCCTTCAACACTCAGCCTCAAAAATGACACACAGGGCTTCCCTGGTGGCGCAGTGGTTGAGAGTCCGCCTGCCGATGCAGGGGACACGGGTTCGTGCCCCGGTCCGGGAGGATCCCGCATGCCGCGGAGCGGCTGGGCGCATGAGCCATGGCCGCTGAGCCTGCGCGTCTGGAGCCTGTGCTCCGCAACGGGAGAGGCCACAACAGTGAGAGGTCCGCGCCACACACACACAAAAAAGAGACACGCAGCTCCACTGCAGTACCACTGCCAGATAGGCTGCCATGATTTATCGGAGCCTGTTTTAGGATATTTCTCCCACTGGAAATGGTCTCCATGTGTATGAGCATCAAGTAAACTGACCTTTGCTTTCTTCTATGTTGCTTTAATCCTGCCTCTGTCTCTCCTTTAAGAATCAAGGCATCCACGATAATTCACCTGGACTGTCCATCCAACCATCTGCTGACCTAACTGTGTGACTTTAAGCTCGGACCTTAATCCTTTACCACATGCAGGCTCTTCTCTACACATAAATACCTAAAATTCAGAACACTGGCAGTACAAGATTATGTCTATTTCTGATACAAGTGCACTTTCTATACGAATTAAAACATAAAATATATTACTGAAATAAAGTAAAACTGTAATCTAAAAATTGTTTTACATAGTCCATTTTAATCATCTAAATTATTTACAAATATAACAAGGATTTATCCTTTTTAAAGACACGGGATTATAAAAATCAAATAATGACACAATAATACATTAAAATATATTAATAAATATTTTTCAGTACTCAAAATGTTTTCTCCATGAGAGAGCAGGCTCTAGACAAAAGTGCCTAATATACAAGTTTTCCCAATCTCCTCTCATAATACCAGTTGTTAAAAAAGAAAGGTTAATCACCTTCTGCCTTCAAAGGTTCTCCCTACTCAGTCTTCCCAAGGCAGATGGAAGCTCCTGGAACTGTGCTGTTTGGCAACAGGAAAGGGCAGACCAAGGCAGGGACCAGGCCAGCAGGGGCTACAAATTCCGAGACAGAGGATGCCCCAGGCTTTCCCACTGAAACTTATCTGTCTACCTGTGACTCCAAGATTGTGTGCATAATGCCACTCAGGGTCCCTGGGATGATTTATGTAGAGTGACGTGCTTCTTACATTCCTAGAATCAAAGTGGTTCTGTCATTCCCCCCAGAGAAAAAAAAGAGCCAGATCATTGTCCGTGCCTTTCCCTCCTGCACTGAGCTTTTACCAAGTCTTACCCAGAAAATAAGCTCGAAAGAACCTTTGCCTAGATGATCAGACCTTCCTTAAATTACCTACAGCAATCTATATAATTCTTTCTGGTTGCACACTACCATTGTGACTCCTCTGTAGTTTCCACTGTACGTTTGTGTGCCTCTCCTCAAAGTTGCGGGATGGATTTGCTGCAGGTTTGAGGAAGGTGGGAAGAAGCAATGGATACGCCTTTGTTTGTGGTAAGGAAAGTGGTTAGGACTTAGCTCCTCCTAACTGTCCCCTTGCTCCCTCTGTCCTCAGAGAGATATTCTTAGATGAACTGATAAGCTTTGTCCCTTCTCTACAACTTCTCCGAGAGAAACCAAAGGGTGCTTCTTTAAATTTACAGGATTCACCTTCTAATCCACCTGCAAGACTGCAGGGAGGGGTCACCACACTCAACACGATGCCTGCCCCTTCAGCCACAAAAGCAGCAGACACAGTGTCTCCTGTACCATGGTCTGCCTTCCAGAGGGGCACCAGTGCCGATGACACAGGGAGGTAACAGTACCGAAGGAAAAAGCGTTCCTTTTCTTAAGTGAGAAGATCCTAAATAATATGCATTTTCATTCCCTTGCAAGCTTAATCTGGCAACTCAATGGCTAAAAATTAAAATAAGACATAAATAAACCCAGGTGCTAAATAATCCTTTTTACTTGATGATACCTCTAAAGTTTATGTCAAAGAAAAAAGAAAAGTTCCTTGGCCAGAGGTGTGTGAACTTAGCCAGGGGATGGAGAGACACCACCATGAACCTCAGCTCTCTCCTGCCCTGTACTCTATGCGGAGTGTTGTACCTCTCATGAACGAAAATTATCAGTCACAAAGATGAACGTCCTCTCCTCAAATCTGGTGGCTTGGGTATGTCACGAGGATGACGACATTGGGTTAATTCATCTTTTTCTGGGTCTCTCCCCTCAGCCCAAGCAGCCAGGGGGTCCAGGAAGCCTGGGGTAAATAGTAAACCACGTGACCCTGTGATGCCAGGGCCTGGGCACAAAGCTTTTCATCCCAGTGAGGCCTAGGATGTGTAATTCTGCAACCTCATGATCATATCTTTAATACTGGGGTGGAGGGAGGGTGGCACAGAGATCAGTCAGTGCTCTTTTCCAGATTCATCTAGAGTCCTCTCTCTAAAAAAGCTTACTGACATCGTCTCAGGGTTTGCTGGATTAAGGAGTATTGCTAAAACACTTTTAAAAAAATCTACTTTGGGGCTTCCCTGGTGGCGCAGTGGTTGAGAGTCCGCCTGCCGATGCAGGGGACACGGGTTCGTGCCCCGGTCCGGGAAGATCCCACATGCCGCGGAGCGGCTGGGCCCGTGAGCCATGGCCGCTGAGCCTGCGCGTCCGGAGCCTGTGCTCTGCAACGGGAGAGGCCAAAACAGTGAGAGGCCCGCGTACCGCAAGAAAAAAAAAAAAAAAAATCTACTTTGAACACATGTATAAGCTGGAAAGAAAACACATACGCCTTCACTGCAGTTAGGAAAGGGAACAGGCTGATCTATGAAGTGATCTCTGAAATCCTGAACACTTTCTGGGCTTCTTCCAATTTTAATGCATCGTGTAGGTAACAGATCCTCTCATTCACCTTCTGAACAATCCAGCACTCATAATTGCCCCTCAAACTGCCCAACTCAGCTCAGCTGTTTGGAAGTCACCAGGGGACCCGAGAAGCTGCCTTTTAGACATAGGGAGAGAGCCAGAACAGGAAGGGGAAGCTGATGCTCGGGGCGGGTAGGGGGCAATAATCCACTTCTTTTTAGCAGCCTTTCCTGCTCCCCTTCAAGAGCCCGCCAGGCCATGCACCTCCAAGGTGGGCAGGGAGCTGCACCCATTTGTTACAAAAGGAGGCATCAGACTCTATTAAAAAACGGAACCGCACAGTGGGAATGCTTTCATCATCACCCACACAGACGAGCAGAAGCTACAGACAGAGAGCCACTACGGATGGTGCTTGGGACAGAAGTGAGAATGGCCTGGAACTCTGCCTCCGGTAGAGATGCCAGGTTCACAGGAGCGATCGCGATGCCCTCACCAGACCCCTCCTCCTCCTCGGCCGCCGGCGGCTCCTGCATCTCCTCTGGGAAAGCCTGAGGCCGGCTCGGGTAACTTCTGCTGCCTGGGACAGTCACGCGTGCTCGGGACCTCTCACCTGAGGTCTCTGGGTGCTGAACTGGCGTGGAGGTAGCTAGGCCCGGGAGGGAAATGTGGTCACCTGTGTCGTCTTCTTCGAAGTCGCTGAGGCAGTACACTTCGTCCAGGTCAACGTCCAGCGTCCGGAAGCCCTTGGTGACCACACCAGGCCGGGGGTCCAGGATGCCCCCGAGGTGAGGCTGGGCCAACTGCTGCCAGTGGTGAAGGGTGGCAGAACCTTGCAGGAGAAAGGGCAGACGGGGCGACAGGGAGAAGAGAGGGTTAGGACGAGGGTCTAAGCGGTGGCTGTTCACCACCCTCCAGTGCGGAGCGTGAGCCCCAGGGGGCCCTGGGTGCCACAGGTGGACTCTGGTAGGGACACCCATCGAGCTTCCCTTGCCCCTCCTGCTGTGCAGCAGGTGCTAATCCCCTTCCATGCCCGGAAGGGGCACCAATTAAGGACGAAAATCAGTTTCTCTACAAAGTAAAATTAACGCCATACTATGTACCAAGGATGTTTGGTGACCAACTCTTTATTTTAATCAACTGATGTCAACCCCCAAATCCAACATAGAATCACTTTAGAAATAGAAGAGGAGAAAATAAGCGAGGCAAGCACAGAAGAGGGGTGGGAGGGGGGAATGTGTATGGATTCTATACCAAGTACACACAGCTGGGAACAGGGAAGACAGAGCAGAGGCAGAATAAGACGATGTCAAACCAACTCTAGGACCCACAACAAGAGAAAAGCAAAAAGAAATTAAAGTAGCACGCAGAGAAGTGGTGGGCACGGCCGTCACCTCCTTTACCTAGGTTTTCTGTATTCCGCCAACAAGCCTGACAGGCTGCAGGTTTGGGGAGTGGGAACTGGCTTAAAGAGACGTGATTTAAGAACACATAAGTCCACACAGAGGTCTGAAGCAGAGGAGCCCATCTCCTGGCGGACACCAGAGCCTGGGACTCAGATGACACCAAGCAAGGTCTGTAATAACACCGGAGTGCGTCCTTGAGGACCTGGAAGGTAAACCTGGTGCTCCCAAAGAGAGGTGTTCCAAGACCAAGTCTGCTTAGGAAACTTGGGTTAAGAAGTGTATTTACTGAGGATCTACATCTCAGAACCTTTAGCATGTTATTCTGTGCCGGGACTCTGCCCAGCCCACCTGCTAGAGCAAACCTTCTCCCCCTTAGGACACTTAATACCCCTCACATGGCCCTGGTACTGTGGGTGCCCCGCCCGTGGGCATTCTATCCCCATTCCACAGATGAAGAATAGCCACGCCAATAACATTCCACGCGCAACAGAGAGACTTTGAGAACAGTTCTCAATGAACTCCCAGACACTCACTGCTGGCTTCCTGAGGGCATCCTCTGTTGGGAGGGCAAGAATCCCTCCAGACTACCAGGATGCCCTGGGGAACGTCAGAAAGGGGAACCAGGGATGCCAGGGGCCAGCAGCTCAGGAGTCCAGATGAAAGAGAAGTGAAAGGCAGGCAGGCAGGCAGCGGGGTCAGGAAGTGGTCCAGGAATGTAACTGAACTCCCCGACCCTCCGCTGTGCCCAGTGAGTGCACTGCCTCCAAAACACTGCTGGGAAATAACTCTTCGTGGGGCAGTCTCGGCCGAGGAGTCTCGAAAGGATTTTGCAAATGGGCAATTTCAAATCCACTTAAAAGAGAAAAAACTGTACACACTCAGGTGTCTCTCCCGGTTTTAAGTGTCCCAAGTACGATAGCAATCTACGTAACCCCAACCTATTGAATTTAACTAGAAAATACTCTAAATGCAAAAGAGAAAAGAGATGAAAGGTACATATAATGAAACAAAGCTGTGCATGGGATCCTGAGTCCCAGGTGCCACGGCACCATTTTTTAACAAGCTACCCTGTATGGAGGCGTGCCAGCAGGGCAGCTTGCTTTACATGTATCACCTAGACTCACTCCTCAAAATCGCCCTGCAAGGTTAAGTATTATTACCCACACCTCACAGACAGAGGTTCACTGAAGTTACGTAACTTCCAGAGTCACTGAGTTAGCGGGAGCATAGCCAGGGTTCAGTGCTAAAGGCCCAGTTCTTTCTGTAAACTCATCCTGCCTCCCTCCTCAAACCATAGGTCTGAAAACTAGCCAGGAACCTGGGCTCAGTGAGAATATGGAGGAATAAATGGCGGGCAGTGCAGCTTCCCCGTGGCCGTCCAGGGCCTGCCAGGAGATGCACACTCTCCCACCGATGGGGTTTCTCGTGCCACTCCTGGGGACCTCCACGCCTAATAATCCAAAATGGGCCCCCGGTTTGTGTGTTCACTGTTCACATGTCCACATTCCTGGCAACAAAACTGCACTGGGGAGAAATTTTAAACAAGGCAATACGACACCCAGCTTGGGGTGGCGCATCCCGGTCTTAGAAGGAAGATGAGAAATCCCCAGATGCAATGTGGCCACGGCCACACTGGGAAGGGGACTGAAGGGAAAGTCAACACACTGGAAAGTGAAGAACCATGTCAAGGAAGTGGCAGATCTCCTCATCCTTCTGAAGGGGGTTCTAGACGTTTACAATGCACCGGGAAAGAACTCATTGAGGCTGGAGGTCTGGGCCTGGAAAAGAGTCCCGTGGGCCTCCATTCTCCATCTGTTTAACAGGCTGCCCCATCTCTCCCCACCCCATGCATGAGTCCGAGAGAGAAATGAGGCTACGGAGAGTTGCTATTTGGAGTTAAACAGGCTACAGAAGTACATGGAGTTTTTTGCATTCCCTGAAAGTGCAGAGCAAGGAAATCTAGTGAGATTACAATGGAAAGGTTATGCAGAAAGATGCATACTACGTGCCTTTTTACCCCACGCCTCAGGCCTCCTTTACTCACGGAATAGCCAACCTTTACTGAGCACTAAGGGCCAGGCTCTCTTCTAAGACGCCTACATTTACTGACTCAGTCATCAGGATAACCCTGCCATCGTCACGTTACAGATGAGGAAACCAAGCGCAGGGAGGTAAAGTGACTTGCCAGAGGCTGCACAGCCAGGCTTTAAACCCAGGCTGGCTCCAGTGCCCAGCCTCTTGACCATAAACGTCACCTCCCAGACAGCACTGAGGACGCCTCACATAATGTGAGCCTCAGAAATCAGGTCAGTAACACACGCGAATGGTGTTCTAATCCTCAAACAGGTGTTTTCTATTCTACAAAAGTGACTATTGGTGAAAACCTCTGCAAACTTGACTGTCATGTGAGTTCTGCCATGCAGGGAACTCATGGACCATCTCCACTCCTGACTGGTTCTGAGGCCCGAGCAAACGTGGTGGTCCAGGCGTGGCAGTGGATGGGAGGTGGAGTGTGAGGGGTTCTGCCTTATTCAGAGCCTTTGTTGTCTCTTTCTTATCCCGTTTCCCCAGCTCCCCGCCACCTCCCGTGCCCACCCCTCCTGGCCTCCTCTGTTTGTCAAGCACAAAGCAGGAGGATTGCTATACTACTAGCCACCTCCCATTACCATCACCTTCTCCCACCCACATGAGAATGAAGCTGGGGTCAGGCAGGCAAAGAGGGGAACCTTCACGTTCCTAGTTGGCACCAGGATGGTCTATGGAGCAGGGCGTGGACAGTGCAGAAACGTAATTACGGTCACTGCCCCTTTCCTTCTGTTTGCTTTCTTTCCACACCCCACTGTTCTAACTGAAAGGTTTTCATGTCACCAAAGGAGAAGAAAACTAAATCCATGTATGTCAGCAGAGCACCTAGGGCTTAAAAGTTAGAACTAAACCTGCTGGATAATGTACGGTTTGGAAGTGTATGCTTTTCCCTAATTACATATTAACTTGTTTATATTTGGAAATACTATCTGGTTATAATCAATCAGAAAGGAAGAGCAAAATAGAGGGGGAAAATACTGCCTGATTCATCCTTTTAATGCCGATATATCTCTTTCTAGTTTGAATATTTTGTTTGTCCTTTACCTGCTTAAAACGTGTAAGATGAAGAGACAAGATTGCTAACATTCTGAAACACCTATAGCCCAGTTATTTTGGCTGACACCAATGAGCAGATAGCAAGATTAATTAAATAGGTAAGGGAGACACAGATGGACGACACAGATTGGCTATCTGCTATGATCCCAGCCAACATTCTCCAGGGGCCTCACCACAGGTACATTTACCTGGGCCACTGGAGAGCATGGGAATCCTATCAGCTTCTTGGTGGCAGTGGAAAAGGATGTAAGAACACTGGCCCCAGCAAAATACTGGTCCAGGTCTCAACACTGGTAAGGCTAGCCCTTACACCTGAATTACTGGAATAGGGGCAAGTTCAAGGAGCCTACAAGTTAATAAGCACCTATCAGATGCTGGGCACGATAAAAACACATCACATTTATTCCTTGACACAATCTTGTGTGGCAGATGTGAGCCCTATTTCACAATAAGGGAAACAGGACTCAAAAAGGTAAAGTAACTTATCCAACACCACAGTTAGAGCTGTAATGAACCCAGCATCAGGCAGACTTCCATGTCAGCACTTCACCATATCAAATTAAACATGGTAACACAGAAGTAATTGTAGAGGAGAGGACGAAAAAAAATATTGGTGGTATTTTAAACAACTAAGAAGTCAGAGCACTACAAAATGGAGCCAGAGGGATAGATCTCTATCATGAGGATAGCTTACAGCCCATAGTGATAAGACATGACTTTTTAATGGTAGTGATAGGGGTTCCTGGTGAGCAGGGTACTACAGTTGAAATTTATCTTGCAAATCTAATGGGATTTCCTCTTATTCTATTAATTTATCACAAAACTACTGCTATCTACGTCACAAGATTAAAAGAGAAAAGGATGCATTGGTCAAAACAACTTTAAAAAAAAAATCTCTTCCTACAATATGCTTGGAAAATGAATCCAAAAACATATCCTTAGATGATCTAATGAAACACAAAGTAAATTACAGAAATCAGACAAGATAGAGATGGTAAATTCCAATGACCTTTGAGAGACAAAGGAGAAAAAAGAAAAGAAAGGCAAAAAGTAAAATTGCAGAAATGGAAGATTTTATTGAAAGAAAAACAGACATAATTATGGATCAGAAAACAATCACCAAGCTTACAACTGAATAAACAGTTTAAAAAAGGATGAGCCATTCCTCTTCTGAAATCTAAGAAGCACCTAAATTATACAATTAAAAAGTAATTATGAAAAAAAGTGTTCGCCCACCCTCTTCCTTCCTTTGGAGAATTATGGCACCCAGCATTTCTTGGGTCTTTTACAAGTACAACCTCATCTTACAGCATGCATCCTGACAGGGGTGATACTGCCCCCCAGGGTTGAAAACTGTTCTTCTGGGGTGAAAAATGTACTCTCTTTAGGCACAGATACACATAGAACACATATATCTATGGCATTAACTTCTCGGGGGGAGGGATTGGGAATTCATGTCTAAAGTGGCTTCTTAAAGAGGGTAATAAAAAAAAAAAAGGTGAGAAATACTGCCTTACAGAAATTCTGATTTGGCTTTGCATTAGATACATAGTAGAATTCTGAAATACCTTCTCAAACTCTCTTGGGTTTCCAAACTAAAGAAGAAAAAAAAAGAAAATTACAAGCACTTAGTGGCTCTCAGCAGGGTAGTGGTAGGTAAGGGGAACACATGTTATAATGCCTAAAGCAAAAAGAAGGAAAAAAAGGGGAGTTTTTCCATGAGGTTAATCATCTAGGATGTCCCTGACACTAGAAACTGAATTGCCCCTGGAAAAGGTAGGCTTAAAGAGGGACAGGACTCACTCGCCCCCACAGCCACCCCCTTCCTGGCCCCCAAATTGTGGAGGTCTACAAGCCTTGCTCAGAACACTGCATCTGCAGAAAGCCACACCCTCTTTATTTGAAGACCAAAGCGGAACATGTGAGTCAACAAATAGCAAACCGCTTTCACCTGGTTATTGAAAAAAACAACTTACAGCGTTTGCTTTGCACACCCCCTCCCTGACACCAAATTTTTTGAGAAGTCAAAGCATCAATTGGCTACACTTCTCACACCCCCAGGCATGTCCTGATTAACCTCTGAGGATGTCAGGAGCGCCTCTGCCTCCCCAAAAGATTTGTACTTCTAAGGTCCTAAGTGCAAGAGAAAGAGAACTAGGAAAAACGGCGCCAACACGTTTTCTTTTCTTTGGCTGAGTTGGAGGTTAGTCTGGGCTGCCTGTGTGTGCATTTCCAAACCTGCACCGGGAGAGGTGGAGGCCTGGGCACTCAGAGGAACTCAAACCAGCAGCGCGGGTGGCTATCTCGGAAGAAAAAGGAGTAGGCGTTACAGAGGTTGCCAGCTTTCCGGTGGTGGATCAGGGACCACAGAGAGTCGCTGAAGAGGGCAGAGAGGGGCCGAGGCCCCTTGTGATCACCTTCCAGCGGCTTGACGATCTGCAGCTTCTCGGGCAGGTAGGAGCGGCTGCTGAACGACATGCCAGAGAAGCCGGTGAACTCCGAGAAGCGCGAGTGCGTGCCCAGGGACATGATGCTCTCGGTGGGCGTCAGGGAGCCGCTGAGCAGCTCGCCCTTCTCTGCCAGCTCCCTGAGCTTCCGCTCCTGCTCCTCCTCGAAGAACCTCCTCTCCGAGAGGTAGTTCTCCCGGCGGAGGGACAGCCGCCGCAGCGCCGTCTCCAGGTCGTGGGACCCCGGGGTGCCCGGCGTGCCCGGTTTCTTGCTCCGCTCCTCGTTTCTGGAAGGAGGGGAAACGGGGGTGGGGGGGTGGGTGAGCGCGGAGCACCCAGCAGGGGGCGCTAGACAACGACGGCCTTAACTGCTGGTTTCCAGGTGGCAGCTGGATCTTCTAAGGAAACCAAGGCAGTTGAAATTTAGGCTAAAATGGGGAAACAAATGCCTGTCCAGAATAACAATTCCCTCTGTTGGTTCTTTTTTTCCTCAGGGAGGTGAGGACGGAGCACTCAGGTGCATGGCAAATTTGCACACACTACATAAAATCCAACCCCTACAAAACATCTCCCTCATGACGCCTTAGGAAGAAAGCTTCAGGCTGATAACCAATATTTTATAACAACTCTAAGTGGACTCTAACCTTTAAAAATTGTGAATCACTATGTTGTACACTTACCTGTAACTGACATAATATTGTACAGCAACTATACTTCAATAAGAAAAATAATAAAGTCCAGAAAAACCCAAAGTTCTGATAGAGCAGTTTCCAACTGTCTGACCCATCAGTCAGAAAAGCCAATTTTGTGAAGTCATAGGAAAAGGATGGACAATGAAATGGCGGTGGTCGTGGGGTCCTGCAGGGCTTCAGGATGAGAGGGACAGACCACCACTGAAGAGGACCCATCCCAGTAATGCATAGTGTGGCGGGCACTTGCCAGACACCCTGCACCTCACCTTCTGAAGCGAACCAGATCTGGTCACAAGACCAAGCCTGAGTCCTCAGCTTTTCAGAATCCAAGCTACAAAGGGGGTCATGAAACAAATGTCTGGTCTGTAGCCTAACAGACAAAGATTAACAGAAAAAAATTGTCATTTATCCTCTCCTCCAACATTTTACAGAAAAGCCGACTTCTGGTGCATCCTCTCATGACTCTTTAAACTGGTTAACACAGCAGCATCAAGATAAGCATAAGCTCAGCCGGTTGGTACAACAGATTTGAGAACTGCAAGGTCTACACTTTTCAGGCGACTCTTAT
The DNA here is from genome assembly GCF_000442215.2 of Lipotes vexillifer. Taxonomy (NCBI): domain Eukaryota; kingdom Metazoa; phylum Chordata; class Mammalia; order Artiodactyla; family Lipotidae; genus Lipotes; species Lipotes vexillifer. The sequence goes on from NW_006790074.1 coordinate 187,349, forward strand.
CAGCCCCCCTTCTTCTGATTACTGAACCTGTGTTCAATCCCCCCTACCTGTCCCCAAAGCAGAAAGATAAAAGAGCCCGGCTGGCTCACCCCAGGTCTGCTGACTCTGCTTCCAGGATGATGCTGTTGGTCTTGTTGTCAAGGACGACGTTTCCGACGTCGCTGCCGTAGAAGCTGGACCGGGGGGTGCTGACACAGCTGGACAGGAGGGAGTTCATGGCCGAGGACTGGTTGGAGCCAGGGATGTTCATGGTGGACGGGGTCAGAGACCTCTGCTTGACGACCTGGTTGATGTTTCTTACAGTCTCAAAGACTCGCTTCTGGTGACTGGGGAGAATGCACAACATCATCCATGACTAAGCAAATGCGGGAATGACCCTGGAGTTCAACCCTCCAAACACTATCCACCGAGAAGCCAATAGGCAGCTGGCCCACTGTGACCCCCAAGCAACCCGACACCCTATGTCTTTCACGTGTTTCTTAGGGTGCTGGTTGGAATTCAAGAGACTCAATACCCACAGAATTCAGGGCTCCACTACGTGGTTGTGTCCTAAAGTTGATACTGCTTCCTATTTCCCTTAAGCTTGACTTAAAATTTTTTTTTTTTTTTTTTTTTTTTTTCG
>NW_006790074.1:188089-200911 GCF_000442215.2 Lipotes vexillifer
ACACAGGCTCCGGACGCACAGGCTCAGCGGCCATGGCTCACGGGCCCAGCCGCTCCGCGGCACGTGGGATCTTCCCGGACCAGGGCACGAACCCGTGTCCCCTGCATCGGCAGGCGGACTCTCAACCACTGCGCCACCAGGGAAGCCCCTACAAATATATTTAATGGTAACTTTTGTCTCCCACCTAGTTTTCTTCTCTCATGACAGTCTCTAGAAAGCAAATTCCAGGAGGGCAGTGTTCACTGCTCAGCACATAACAGGGCTCAATAAATTTTTGCAGAATGAGTCTTTGTTGACCATTCATACTTAAAAAAAAATAAGACTTAAAGTTAGTCTTAAAAACTTCTATAATGAGATGATAAACACCAAATTCTTCTTTTATTTTTACCAGGAAACTGCCATTTCTAAGAGCAGAACCACACTTTGATGCTCATTTGTTCTCTTTTAAGGAGAAAAAAGTAGGTATGTTTCTATAATGGCTGCTTCTTTCTGGGCTGCAAAGGGCTTCACATATGCACCGAGGCTTAGGGACTGGTCACTTCCAGGATCCCGTTTAAGTTCTGTCTATGGGATTTGGGTACAGAGAAAACTTGATGAAATCAGATCCACAGGTTCCTCACACCTCTGAGCAGGCCAAGTGCAAGGTCTCAAGTTAGGAAGAGAGATGGCACAGGCCGGTATGTACACAGAAAGGAAACGGAAGCCTTGCTCACACCCCACCCCCTGAAGAGTCCTCTGTATCTCAGATTGCATCTTATTTTTCTTTTCCTGACAGACGTCAAAAATTTTTTTAAGTAACATTTTCCACTGAAAAGAAAGATAAAAATGAGTGGCGGTGTCAAGATGGAGCTTATGTGAAGAGAGATGGGAAATACATCTGTCCTTCCCTAACTTTCCGCAAGTTCATAATATATATTTAAAACCCAACCAGAGGAGGAGGGGGGTTGTCAGCTGTGTTCTCTAATCTCCCTTAATCTAGACTGTCTGCGGAAGCATCACAGTGATCACTGCTGGCATCTGAGGCCCACCCCACAGTCCCTGGGAGCTGAGAACCAAGGCCGTACGCGATGTCTGGCGACTCGGGCTCTTCCAGCTGCAGCTCCTTGCGCATGGTTCCCTCGATCTCCGCCGCCAAGGAGTCCTGGGAAAAGCCGGGAGACACACAGTGAGTGAGCAGCAATTCAAGTGCTCTGTCTCTAGAAGAGGCGCGAAGACAGCCTGGACACAGAGCATAAACCGAGGCCTCGGAACACAGGGTGACAGCATCTGCCACGGGCAAAACGCCAGGCTGAGCGATCCCCATGGAGCTGAGTGTAAAGCCCCTTTGCTCCTATGAGCTGAGGGTATGATAGCAAACCCTATGTTCCCTGGGCTAAACCATGGAGCTGTGGCAGTGACCACAAGAAGAGGCAGAGAGCTTGCTGGGGAGGACCTGAGTGATGGGTGCTGTCATTTGGGCTCTGCTCTTGTGATCCCTGGCCTCCGGCAGGGAAAGCTCCTATGCCCACCAACCATCTGTGGCCCACCCACCTTTAACAACCAGCTCACGTCTCATTTCTGCCAGGAATCCTTCATCTCCTCCCCAAGGAGACAGCAAACACATTAGGACCTTTGCCAGTTCTCTGAACAGTCCACTTGCGTCTTTCTCAAGCCAGGTTGTGAATTTGTGGGTCTGGGGAAGACCAGTCATTGAGGACTTCTCACCTCCTGGATGGGCCAAGCCCCAAGCTCAGACTCAGCAATGGAGGGGTCTGCTGAGTACCCCTCTCCCTGAACCGCCCACCAGGCCTCACTGGGTGAAGCGGAGGCTGACAAACCATCCCTCGTGCTCACGCAGGTGGATGCCGATAGGACCAGGATATGCAGAAAAGCACCTGCTGAGGCCTCAGAGGAGGACACCACCTAGGAGAACCTGAAGAGAAGGGCTAAATTCGTGCCGAACAACAGAACTTCCTGCAATGACGGGAATGTTCTCTTTCTGCACCATCCAGTATGGGAGACACTGGCCACAGGTGGCTACTGAACGCTTGAAATGTGACCAGTGTGACTGAGGAACTGAGTTTTTTTTTGTTTTTTTTTTTTGCGGTACGCGGGCCTCTCACTGTTGTGGCCTCTCCCGTTGCGGGGCACAGGCTCCAGACGCGCAGGCTCAGCGGCCACGGCTCACGGGGCCAGCCGCTCGCGGCATGTGGGATCTTCCCGGACCGGGGCACGAACCCGCGTCCCCTGAATTGGCAGGTGGACTCCCAATCACTGTGCCACCAGGGAAGCCTGGAACTGAATTCTTAACTGCACTAATTTTAAGTGATTTAAATTTACATAGTCACATGTGGCCCGTGGCTTCCCAGCTGACAACGCATGGGGCCTCCTCCACGGTATCCACCTCCAGGGCCCCCCAGTCCACTGGGGATGCTCCGGTCTGGAATTTGTAATTTTTAAGCTAGTTTATTCTTCTTAATACTGTTTACATTCCAAGTTCTGCACAAGGGAAGGACCTTCATACCACTTAAGAGAAACAAGATACCAAACTACTAATGACACTGCTGTTCTGGAGGAAAGTCACAAGCAAGGTCTGTGACATTTGTGGCCACGATCCCCCCCGGGCCATCTGGAGATGAGCATGGATCCCTTCTCAGAATAATGTTTTTAAATGAATAAAATAATTAGGATTAAAGAGGAAGTCAGATATACTGAGTTAATTACTAAAATATTAATAACTGCAAGTATGATAGAGTAACACACAGGATCGGGTTTCAGGACTGGTAATGACTGTCACTTTGAAGCGGAGATTAGCACAGGTGGTGTCTTGGGACATCTGTGGCCACTGACATGTGCTATGAAGAGAGCTGTGATTTCGAAGGACGACAAAGTCACGGGGATGCTAATATCACTGTGGTTTGTTACCTACCTTCATGAAGGAAGGAAACACCAAGTACAGTTAGGCATTAATGAACATGTAAGATATAATCCTCCCTCGAAGTTCAAGGGCCCACTGAATCCTGTCTGTAGATCCCAGATTAAGAACTCTTGGCCATAACACAAGAGAATTGGGAACATACTTGAGCAAAACCTGCTACTCACTGTTTTATTCAGCAGTTAGAAGGGCTGGGAGCAAGAGAGGCAGATCCGGGTGTTGTGCTCCAGAGACACAGGCATGATGCAAGATTTAGATTGCCTTAAATACCTTTCATGCATAATGCACTTTAAAAATAGCCGTCTTCAAAAACTGAGCTCTGCCAACAGCAGAAAAAGGGCAAACCAAAGCTCCACCTCAGCAAATAATAAACGCTGAGAATCAATCTCTCCAGAAGAAACCCAAATGCAGACTTTCAATTCAACTTTTCTTATGTCCTGGTTTAGCTTTAAAGTACAGGTCTGTCCTTGAGAGCAGGAACACAGGAGAGTGAATCCCAGGCATGCAGGAAACAAGATAGCCCCAGGAGATGTGAAACCGGGAAGGAGGGAAGGTGAGGCAGGGAGTGTACAAAGCTACACGGGCCCGTCTGTGAGCCGAGCATAGTCAGCTCTAGATGGGGATTCAGGGGATATATTGTCCTTTGCTGCCTTCATTGGGATTCTTGGAATCACTGGATCCCCAATCTGCTTCTTGGAAAGCTGACTATTTACATTGTGTCTTTCTTTTTGGTTTCCCTTAGATTTCAATCAGGTGGAGAGAGAGCGCCTGACTTTACGAAATCAAAGAAGAAAAGGAGATCATGATTTAGAAAAAGTGGTCAGACAGCAAGGGGTTGGGTGACAGTGTCTGCAATGGGGAGGGGGAATCTGTGAAGAAAAAAGAGCCCTGAGTAAAGGTCAATTTGAAAGGGACCAACTTTCACAAACATTTATACAGCCCTCCGCTCCTATTTTATTTAGGGGAGTTTCTCTCAAAAGTTCTTCTCTCCTCAGAGAGAACTGGTATCTCATCAAAGCATGGAAATAGAGCCTGAAAAGTTCTTGGTGGTTTGCTTTTCAGTCTGTTGATCCAGCCATCCAGATCTATTATCTAGTAAGCACCTACAACTCTACAACATACCAAGCACTGTGCTAGGTGCAGAGTATTAAAGAGGAAGGAGGAAAGAGCACATAAGACATGGTCCCCACCTTCAAGGGGCCCTAGTCTGACAGAAGAAGATAAAATGAGAAATTTCCCCAAATACTACTGGGAAATGACCAGCAGGGGGGCACCACCCTGTGCTGCCCATAGGGAGAGGCCAGCCTCCTGGAAAGCCCCCTTCTCAACCACATTCCCCTAAAGCTTAAACATGAAACAGATCAGGCCAGGGTTCAAGAAATAAGATTGTGGGGAACTAAGAGGAAAAATATAAAAATGTCACACTGTGCCGAAAGAAACGGAAGAACAGCTTCAGGGCTAACAGCACATTTTGGCTTCTGTAAGAAACTTGCTTTGCTTGCTTGCTTGGGGCGGGAAGAACCGGGTTCCTGATTGGCTGATTCAAAATTAAACAGCTCCCTCCCGCCTTGGGGACTTCCCGCCCTGTGAAGGGTATAAAAGCCTCGCCCGACTGTTAGTCGGGGTCTCACTCACTTCTCTCCGAGTGGGACCCTGTCCGGACAGTTTGTGTAAGCTTCTATACTTGCACTTGTATAAATCCTTTGCTAATCTTTCTGCTTGGTGTTGGTGATTCTCGGGTGTCCTTGGTTGGGACACGGGTCGCATTTACCGGGGAACTCGACTCCAGGCGTGTGGCTCCCGGACCGCAACAACACCCAGCATAGAGGGAAATCTTTTTTCAGATCACAGATGCCGAAAGCCACCAGAACGGTTAATAAGCATACAAAGAACCAGCGGAAGCTTAAGGCAATTTAAGAATTCTCGAATGAGCTTGTGAGCCCAATATAGCACATACTCTAAAAAGGTCGGGGTGGGGGGGGAAATAACATAGAGTGCCTTCCAAATACCTGAGGTGCCTACTAAATCTGGTTCCTACTAAATTTATCTTCCAGGGGCAGGAGAAGAAAAGACAGATTCAGAGGGACGGAAAATAAAGAACCAATTCGTCTCACGTGGTTAAGAAGCCACGGGCTGGGCTCGCGAGCCCTCATCTTGGATCCAGATCCAAGCTGCAAAAGGAGAAGCCACCTGCAGAGGCTCAGCTCCAGACCCGCCCTCCTCCCAGGAGCACCCGCTGGCCTGAGGGTGGGAGGTGGGGGTCAGGCAGCAGGCGGGCACTCACCATGGGAAACAGGCCCAGCGAGTGGTAGCGCCTGGACGTGGTGTTGGGCATGGTCTTGTTCCGGAGGTTCTTGAGCTCTTCCTGGGCCTCGTGGAGCATCTCCATGCACTCGGCGTACTTGTCCTCCAGCTCGCGCAGCTGCCGGACACCAGGAAAGGGCAGAGGGCTGGGATGTGAGACCTGGTACCACCCACCCACCCACCAGGATCACTACCAGAGGCTCCTGCCCTCCACGGGACCAGCTGCCCTGTGTCCTGAGGCCTAAGAGTCCTCAAGGCACAGTTTTTCTTTTACTTGCAGACTGGGAAATCTCCTAAAACACTAACGAGCAACTGAGAGGAAACAAACGCGAGGGCAAATCATCACTCCCTCGTTTCCTGCCACGTCTTTCAACGGGGCTCCTCTGACACGGCGTGCTCTGTGTCCTTTCCTTTATTGGAACGTTTGTCGGGGGCCCGTGCGCGCCGGGCTCCAGGCTGGTGTACAGCCCAGCCTCCCAGGTGCTCACGACCAGCGTCAGCTCAACTGGGAGCTGCCTTAGGAGTAAGAATGACATTCAATTCAAAATCAGAATGGTTGTTAAGATGGGCGGGACCCACACAGCCTGTTGGAGGGAGGCTGATGTACCCCAGCTGGGACCGGGGCCCTGATGAAATGAGGAAGAGCCACTCACCTCGGCCGTGAGCTGCCGCTGGGCATCCTTGGCGGCCCCCAGATGTTGGGCAAGTTCTTCATTTTCCACTGCACACTAGAAGGTGGCAAAGGGAAATCAGCTTCTCTTTTAAGACACGTAGAAAAGTCTAACTTTTCCCCCTCTTATTCCCTGATCCGTTATGATCCCATCACATGTCCACAGGGAGATTTTATCTTATACTGGAGTAACATTTTGTCTTTTATATAGTTTGGAAGGCAGCGTATTTCCTGTGTCCATGTTCATTCCCTATCGCTTACCCCTACCCTCCACAGTCACAGCTGCTCTCTGGAAGCATTTCACCTCAGGCCTCTAGCAAAGGCCTGACGTGGGGAAACTTAATTGTTTTTTCGCTGCTTCATCTTAAATCTAAAGGGGACAAGGTTCCACCAGCAGAATATACAGGTGCCCTAAGGACAAATACCAAACTAGATCATTCAGACTTTGAATTCCCAAACTCCCTGTTTACAGCCCCTTTACCTTTCTTAATGAGTTCTATTCATTTGCAGATTTTTCTTAGGAGGTAAGTGGTGATAAATGTGATCCCCTTGCCAATTCAGGGCAACAAATTTTATGCTATTGAATCCGCTAAGCTTTAGCAAAAGCTCTAAAGGGACAGCACAAATTCCTAAAATATGAATCTAAAGGGCACTGTCTTTGGGGTAAATGCCCCCTTCTCGATCTCAGAACAGCTAGTTTTGGATCAGCCAGAGAAACAGAAGCCTTACAGCTTTTGCCTTCTTCTGCAAATCAACTATTTGGGAGAGCAGGTGTGTGATCTCCTCTTGCTGGCGGGCAGCATCTTCCGTCTTCTTGGCCAGTTCCTCCGAGATACTGGCAATCTGCACGTTGGCATCCCCTTTGACCAAGAAACGACAGTCGCAAGACCCAGAGAGAATGGTTTCTTTGTGGTTTGTCCAAGAAAAAAACATCTTTATTACAAGACAGGGGGGAGTAGTGGAGAGTGCACGTGAAGATGGCTTGGAGGGAGAGTCCCCATCTTCCTATATGGGCTCGGTCTGTCGTGAGGAGGAACCGGCCCACCAGCTGTGGCTCGCAGGCTCTGTGTGGGTCCTCACCCCACTGCCCAGAGCCACCTCCCCAGAGAAAATCGGGCAAGCTTTCGCAGTCAGCCCGGAGGTGCCATACCAAACAGAAGGCGCCTCTGGCCAATTCTGCACGTTCCACACAGGAACACACCCCCATCAGTAACAGGAACCCCTGCTGCACTCTGTTCTAGAAAGGAGCTATTGCCACGCACAACACAATTCCCCTGGGCGTTTTCAACCCATATTCAGAGCCATGACTTATTTTACTAGATTTAAACACAGGGTGTGTTTCATTGACTTAGTGTTTTGCTGACACTCAGAATACTGTGTTGCCCATTTGTCTTAACGTGTAAACTTATAACGGAGAGCGCGGGGGGAAGCACATCGTATTTGCAAAGCTGAGAACTCTGGCCTCAACGTTTACACATCAAATTACTGATACTAAAAGGCTGTTCTTCCACATCTTCAGCTCAGGACTCCGAAGCTGGACCCAACTCAGACATTCGATAACCAATATTCCAGCAGAAAGCCAAAGTTAAAATTAATTTTAATTAATTGCGAGAGACTGGGAATGTATGGCTGACAACACCACACCCGCTGTCTCATACACGAGGGTGAGGGGTGCCACACAAGATCAGGGGAGGCCTCTAGTTTTTGGAAAAAATGCTACTGAGCCCAGGCTGGCAGGAAGACCACACTCTATCAGGTGATGCAAATCCGTCTGGTCTTAATGATGGCAGATGGGGAAAGTAAAAGCGGGGGACAGGAGGGGCAGGGGCAGGCCATACTCAGCTCCTTCACGCAGTCATTGACCAGCTGCTGCTCCTTCTCTTCATAGGTAATAGTCTCCGTCTTCAGCTGGCAGGCCTGTGGACAAGGCTCAGGTCAGAGATCCCACAGTCGCACCTGGACAGCCTGGGGGATGCAGCAAGGGCTAACCTGGGTCTGGAAAGCTGCGCTTCAGCATCTCCCCCCAGCTGTGACCCACTGAGCCCTCAGATATAGAAAGTCAATCCCAACCACTAGAGGGCACCACACAAAGCAGGTGCTAAAACCCTTGCGAGTGCCCCCTCTATCAGTCGGTCTGTCTATTCACGTGTGTCTGTCCTGGCTCACGGTCATGGACCCCCTTGTGACCCAAACAGTGGCTATGACACAGCCCTGCCTACCGTGGGCATTCTAAGGATAACCACCACCACAAGAATGGCTAACACTTATCACACCTACTACGTGCCGGGCACCATCCTCTGAGTTTCTGAGTGGGAGTTAGACCTGTCGTATTCAGCTGAGTAAAAACAGGGTACAATATGAAAGCATTAAAGTTCAGAGACCCAAGAGCTACCCCTCGGACTCTGGATGGCTTTGCTCCTGGCTGAAAAGGTGGGAAGAGATCTGAAGGCCACAAGAAAATGGCCCAGTTAGAGAGGTATCTCTGAGCCCTCAGGTCCTGGCCCCAGAGATGCCATGGTTCTGAAAGCCAGATGCAGGAGCCGGAATGTGTGGCTGGGATCAGATTCCCTCCGCTTGCTTTAGGGGAAGACTCCGACAGAGGGACAAATTGCTGTGTGCCTGGGGCTACAGCATTTACTTGGGGCAGATGCTGGAACTCAGAATGGGGAAAACTGGACTGTAGTCTTGGCTCAGCCACTGCCTGGCAGAGAAAGCTTGGTCGCACTGGGCTTATGTCTCCCATCAGTAAATGAGAGGCTGGAAGAGTTGATGGCTAAGAGACACGAATGACCCTTTCCTCAGGCAGGAGGGCATCCTGTTAAGCCCAGACATGAGGCTCTTTCCAACATGTGAGGCAAGTTCGAGGCGACAGGTGGTCTGCCCTACTGGAGGGACTTTGGGGAACCCCGGGCCAGCTTAGGTGAACATGCAGCCCAAACTTGACGGACAAGGGCCTGATCGATAGGGCTGTACCATACCTCTGGCTAGAGAGCATAAACTCACTGATAATTAAACAAAAAGTACTAAATTTGCATGCATCTGTATTTCTGGATAGGGGCAGTGGGTGAAGGGAAATAATGTGGGGTTTGGAGCCACAGAGACTTACAAACCCTGGCTCTGTTGCTCACTAATTTGCAAGATCTTAGGCAATCAAAACACTTAGTAGCCTGGGTCCCGGTTTTCCCTACTGTAAATGAGAATCAGAGTAACCAGCTTCCAGCCTTGTTGTGAAGATTGTTTAAAGAAGAACGCAGGCAGGGCTTCCCTGGTGGCGCAGTGGTTGGGGGTCCGCCTGCCGATGCAGGGGACACGGGTTCGTGCCCCGGTCCGGGAGGATCCCACATGCCGTGAAGCGGCTGGGCCTGTGAGCCATGGCCGCTGGGCCTGCGCGTCCGGAGCCTGCGCTCCGCAGCGGGAGAGGCCACAACAGTGAGAGGCCCGCGTACCGCAAAATCTGTGATAGATTTTAGAGTTTGCTCTAACAGGATTGAGTTAAACAAGATGGGGACTGCGGGAGTTATCACATAGTATTTACTTAATAAAGGTTTGTTGATTGCCTCATGGCTGATGACTTCAGGTACTTCCAAGGTAAGTGATCTCCTAAGATCCTACAAGTATGGTTTAACAGTACAAAAAAAAAAAAAAAGAACGCAGGCAAAGTACCCACCACAGTGACTAGCCAATCAGAAATACTCAAAAGCACGGGTTTCCAAGCTGCCTCACTCAGTTCAACCTTTTTAAGTTAACTGTCTAAGAAATATGTCTCCAAGTTCTCGTGTACTATTGGGGCACATGTGACCTGCAGTCAAGTGAAAACGAGGCTTTCACACCAGGCCTCCAAGTTACTTCTATGTCCGAGCTGGAGACCACCATGGCAAGGCCCCACTTTCCAGGAGCTTTGGCCCTGACCGAGAAGAAGGGTTTGCCACTCTTACCCATCCTCACGCTGCGTAACTCAGCAGTCCGTCTGCTGCAGCCCGGATAGTATGTGCTGCCCTCTGAAGGCAATGCCCAGCTCATAAATGAGGCAGGCCCTCTGGGCACTTGGTGTGGCTGTGACCCCAGGTCCACATGGCTCTTTCATAGACCATCACCCTGGAGGACGGTGGGGCTGTAATCACTGCTAGTCTCACCAGACGTGCAAAACGGGGCCACCACCCTCGCAGAGGGGACGAGGACAGGGAGCGCACTTCACCTCTGATCGAAGCACAACGTTCTCCTCTTCAAGGTCCTTCAGCTTCTTCTGGAGAGAATCCAGGTGGAAGTAATTCTGGACGGAGGAGGACGACTCATTCCTCTTCAACCTGGGGGACAAAGTTCACTTTCTAGGGAGGGAGGCATTTCCTCCGACCACCTGGCAAGCCATGGAGAAGCACAAAGAAGGGCCGTTTCAAGGAAAGCTCATGAAAGGTGCAGGGGTGACAATGACCCATCAGGCTGCCCCCTCACCACCAGGAAAACAGCACAGGCTTACGGCACTTCAGAGCCACATCCCAACCCTGTGCTGCCACTTTGCCTCAGATTTCGGGGGAACCAACCCTATTTGAAGTCTACACAATCTGGGATGCCTTCTATGTGCCAAGAACTATTTTAAGTACTCTACATGTATGAACCCATTCAGTGCTCACAGCCCTAAGAACTGAGTACTATTATTATGCCCACTTTACAAACGAGGAAACAAGCACAGAGAGGTTAATAACTTGGCCACGAGCCACAGAGCCAAGATCTGAACTCAGGCCATCGGGCTCTGGAGTTCATGTTCCTAATAGGAGACTCTGCTGACTCAGAGAAGCCCCTCCCCCCAGGCACCCCCCAAGGACCCACCACAGCACTGCTGGCTCCAGAACCCTGTATTTCCTCCAGATGCAGAGTCCAGCTTGTTACTCCTTAACAGCCAGGCCAAACCAATCTGAACCGACAAACAAGCAGTAAGACCCAGGAAGAGGAAAACTAAAATCCCATCAGAAAAGGAAAATCCATCTGTCGGAGGCACTCAGAGATGTCTGGCCTCCAGAAGGCTGAGAGCAGCTGACCTGTGCTGCCAGTGAAGGTGATGCTGTCTAGGCAACTCCAAGCACGTGGAGCACAGCCAGCCAGTGCTCCGGCCTCTAGAGACAGGCCCTTGGGTGACTTACGGGGTGGAGCACACAGACTCCGGCTCGCTCTCCTCTGCGGCGCTGGTGTAGAACTGAAGCAGCTCATCCTTCATGGACAGTTCATGCCGGAGCTGTGACACCTGCACAGACACAGCCCGTCACGCGCTCTCTCAATGTGACAGCATCCCCACTCGTGCTTAAACACTTATTGCTCACCGACAACATTTTCTAAATTCCTCATTCAAAGTGAAGGCATGTCACCAGATTCTGTGCTATTCAAGGGAAACAAAGGGCTGAGTTTGATCCCATTTAAGAAAAATACAATCAATTACTTTTTGGCAAAAATCCCTCTGTTTAAATTTGTAGTTTTTACTTTGGTACAAAGAAGAGGTGAGAGGGGACTAGAAGGTGCTAGAATGATGGCTGGGGCAGGGGGGCGGCAAGACAGCATAGGAGGGGCTTTGCAAGTAAATGGATGACCAGCTGAGAAAACACTCAGAGAAGCGGACCATGTTACCATATGGAGGAAGAGGCCATTCACTTCTGCCAAAACCAAATCCCATCTCGGACCAGGACCCCTGGTGACGTCAGTTCCGGGTGGGCAGCTACAAGCAGCGAGCCCGTCAACCCTTGTTCTCCCGCTTGGAAAATCTCATAGCGCCACCTTGTGACTGCTACACCCTCACAGGAATTCTGGCCAAGCTCGGCCAGACCTTGCTCTGTACTCAATGATTACAAGATAGGCATTCCAGATACGGGAAGAAAAGAGGCGACCATGAGGAACTACTCTGCAAGCATGGTTCTGCAAGTCGCACTTATTTATACTGCAGGTTTAAAATAAACAAACCTGAGCCATAAAAATTTTCACCTGCCCTTTCACCATTCAGCACCGATGAATAGGCAACCAGCACTGTAAGCGAGGATTATAATTGTTTTAATTCTTTCTTGTTTCTAATTTGATTTGGGGTCTATAGTTTATCCCAACTTTCCTACACAACACCGTGAATATATTTTATCTTCCATGGAGAAACCAGTTTTATGTGCGTAAAGGCTTCGGCTTCAACACCTAGACTGATCATTTAATGATGTGCCAAAGGGAAACAGTTTTCAAACTCCAAGGTTTCCCAAGGGGACAAAAATTCACTTCCACCCCCAGGTGCAGGATGCACTTTGTGTGAGGAAAGGAAGCCCCAAGCAAGGGCGGCACCCTGGAGAAGCAGCGTGTGAGGGGCGACGGGTGACCATTTACTGGCTCCTGATGGCATATGTCCCTCTGCTCAGAAGGGGCCAAGTAGGGGGCCAGGCTGACCCTTCTCCCATACTTGGGAGAAGGGAGATTCAGGCCATGATGCTGGAGGCCGGGAGAGCAGGGGTCAACTTTATTTCTCCTTGAACACGACCGTATCTTACCTCATCACCTTGTAAAGAAAGCCCAGGATTAAAACTTGTCTTTATACAGTGCTGTACATCAATTATAACTCAGTAACACCGGAAGGGGAAAAAAAACAATAAAAATTACAATAAACCCTTAAAAAAGCTTTTTCTTATCGAGTGGCTACTCCGTTTCATCACATTAAGTGATCGGTAAACCCAGACGACAATAGCTGGGAATATCTTTAACGAGGAAAAAGTCTGAATACGTCTTAGGGACATAAATAAGGGCATCCCCGTCGCCCCCCCGCCGCCACTAAGCAAGTTTCTGACAGAAAATAAGGGAGAAGAAATGAGAAGAAGGAAAGCCAATCAAAGTCCTCACAGTTCAGATTCACTGTTCAAGGGCCAGTTAGGGGGCCTCCCTGGTGGCGCAGTGGTTGAGAGTCCGCCTGCCGATGCAGGGG
>NW_006790074.1:200935-207561 GCF_000442215.2 Lipotes vexillifer
GGTGGGCGCGGAAGTGGGGGGCCGCCCTGCCGATGCAGGGGACACAGGTTCGTGCCCTGGTCCGGGAAGATCCCACATGTCACAGAGCAGCTAGGCCCGTGAGCCATGGCCGCTGAGCCTGCGCGTCCTCCGCAACGGGAGAAGCCACAACAGTGAGAGGCCCGCATACCGCAAAAAAAAAAAAAAAAAAAAAAAAAAAAAAGGACAGTTAGGATGATGGCAAAGACACTAGCAAGGGGGGCCTGGCTGTAAGCTCCTAATTCTGGTTGTAGCAACCCTGCCCGACTCTGCAGCCTTCCTCCTCCCGTCCACACCGTATCCCTCGCAGAAAACCAGTGCCGCTCCTCTGAGACCTCAGCCCCTAAGTTAAGCCTAAAATGTTCTTCCCCTGCCCCCCACCCCCCACCCCCCACAATGATGGGGGCTGAAGACATAGGCCAAGATTTGTATCATTAACATAGCAGGGCTTCGATCATGAAAACAATAGGCTATTTTTGGTTTTGTTTTAGAAACACAAAATTATATTGTGCTGATGAAGGGGCAGTCACTGCCTCACTCTGCAGCACGGCTGCAGTTCCTTCTCCGCCTGCCAACGCCCACCCCGGCTCAGGAATCTCCGCTCATTGTTGGAATAGCCTGTGTGCCCTTTAGCCAAGCTCTGAGTGTCTTTCTCAGCTGACATGATGATCTAGACTCTTGGAGGACACGGGCTGTAGCTGGTCCACACTGGGGGCCTACTGACCATGTGAGGGCTGGTCCCAGCCTGGGCGACCCGTCCACGCTGTCGGAAGGAGACACAGATGAACAGGAGGGGCAGCAGGAAGGCAGTTCTCCATGTCAGGGGAGGGCCTTTCCCAGCGGGATGCCGTGAAATCATCACCTTCCTCAGGCACGCCTTTTGCGGCACTCAAGCCCCTGCAGATGCCCCTGCTGCCAGGTCCTCACCTCCTCCCTGATGTGTTCCACCTGCTCCTCCAGCAGCTCATTCCTCTCGGTTAGTGTCTTGTTCTTCTTCAACAACGACTGGCCGATCCGAGCAGCCAACTCTAGATCCCGCTCTTTCTGTGAAAGGCAGAAGCGAGAGCAGAGGTTGAGAAAACCCGCGCTTCCAGCAGGAGCCCGCAGAACTCACTGTCAACTGAGGAAAACAAGCGCGTTCAGCAAGGACAAGGGAATCAACTAATTCACCATCCACGCACCAGCGTCTGATGCCTGTTCAAAGAGGAGCTCACTCAGCTACCAGGGCCCCAAGCAATGAAAGGGAACCTTCCGATCTAATGAAAACAAGTCTCTTCCTACAGGAAAGACATGCTTCCAAAAATGTTTCTATGCAACTGCTTTTGGTCCTTGTGTAATCATTTGATAACCTATCTCTCTACCTGAAGGGCTGGGCTGTTGTATCGCCAGCACCCAGCACAGGGAGACACTCGGTAACTATTTGCTCAATGAATAAGTGAATCCAGAAATTCCAAAGTGCACTTAAAATAGCTAAGGCAGCCTCTCTGGCACACATTAAGCTGGAATTTACTGAGTTCCTTAGATTTACCGCGTATGAAACAAAAACGTTTAAAGTTACTCTAAAATAGGATACAGTTATGTGTTTCTTTTACTTATGGAAGGTAAGCTACTTACACTTTATTTTTTAAAAAACAGCTTTAAAAACGGAGAAACAATGCATAAAATTGCCCTACTTCAGAAACAAAGACTGTTGCAGACAGAATTTTCTGTTAGCTCAGTTGCTGACATTTAGAGCACAGCAGTGCACAGAGGAAAATCTTTACTGGCATACAAAGATACAGCTGCCTTTATGGGAGGAAAGCTGTTGCCTGACAGCGGAGACAGCGGGGTGGACGCCGTCACCAAAAGCAGACTCACTGATCCTTGCTGGTGAAGCTGCTGGCCATCACGAGTAGATGATGCACTTGCTAACTTTTAGGTGGGGATTGGCATGGGAAGGAGAACTCCGGAAAATGAAATCCTTTTAGAAGCCTACGCTAATTACTCCGTTCATCTGGTGTAAAAAAGCAGAAAAAGAGAGACATGGAGTTTTGAGCAGAAGAAAGCTGGGGACTCAGGAATCCTCGCTTCTGATAACCATGTAGTCTTACGGCTTCCACTTAACAAGGATCGGGTACCCTCTAGATCCATCTTTTCCAAACGCAGGTTATAAACCATCAGTAGGTTGAGAATCATTTTAGTCATGGCAACTGCCATTTTGTTTTAAATGACATTCAACAGCATAGAACTGAAATACCAAAGTGCATTCCACATAGTAAGGTTATCACTTCATGCTTAAATTTTGCTTGTCACACATTTACCGACAACCTACGAGGCATTTCTTATAGCAGGTACCCGTCAAAAGTTTAACTGCTCCAGGTGAACCGTTCTACCCTAAAATTTGAGAGTCTGGGTTCTGATTCAACATCCCTGGGACCCAGTTCCCTCGTCTGTGAGATGAGGTAGGGTGGACGGGCAGACTTGCTGAGGGACCCTTGGAAGAATCTTCTAGCTCTATGATTCATTGAGTTGTAAGATATTTCAAAAAGCATCTTTTATTTCTAACTTCTTATATATCCACCAAATTATACCATGCAATAGTAGCACACCTTCCTTTCTTTGCTCATCACGGGCGTTTCCCTGAACTACGAGCAGAGCACTGGAGGTAAGAGCATAGTTTGGGGGACCTGGATCCAACAGCGATTTGGCTCTCTGGAGCTCTTGCATAAATGATGGTCTCTCTCCCCTAGGTCTTCCATGGTCCTGAAACCTGTAACCGCTGTCCCAGAAGCCAGCTGGGTGTCATGTCAAGTGAGCCATAAATTCCTCCAACTCCTTCCCAATCTGTGCCTCCCCCTCATGCCCTCCCAGGGAACAAAGGGGACCAGTGAGTCTGCCCAACGAACCGAGACGCCCCTCTCTGTGCATTCATCCGTGCCGGCTACTGTGTCTTCCAAGGAGGGTCCTTATCTCAGTGGCCCTTTATTACTTTTCAGACACAACGGTTGTGCATATTTGGTACTGGGAGGAAATGACCCACAGGGATTGTGTGAGGGAACCCACTTCTACAGGGGCCGTCTCAAAATTAGCAACTAGTGCAGGTGGTTTCAGCTGGCTAACTCTCCGTGAAAACTGTAGTACCACTGTCCATTTCCCTTTGGAAGTGTGGTCTCCATAAATCTCACTGCAGTCTGTTAAATCTTTCTACTAGAGCAAGCCCTCAGACTGAATACCCAGCAGGTGCTTCATGCTCGTTGGCTCACTGCCTACTGTTCTGTGCTGCTTGCCGTCATGCAATCCAGCTGCTAAGTTCCAGCACACACAGACATTTCGTATGCAGATTTCAGTGCAAACAAAGCAAGCCAAAATCATAATGATGAAGACAGGCTGGGCAAGGCACTGATGAGCACGTGAAGAATGCTGAAGGCTTCCCACGGCACACAGGGGCCAGAACCCAAGAGGAATGGGACGCAGGCAGGGGAAGGAAACAAATGCTGAGGGGCTCAACAACGAAGCCCCTCGCCCCTCCCCACTATACCCCAATACACATCAAACCTCAGACTTGAAGGCCTCCTTGCCTTCCGGAGGGAACAACTCTCACTTTGTCTACACCCAAAATCTGATCTGTATAGTAACATAAAGAACATGCTCTGCTGGAAAAAAAAAAAAAAAAAAAAAAAAGAAGTTAGAGTAAAAATATTCAGAGATGAAATGAAATTCTTAAACAAAAAAGTCATCAGAAGGTCTCTGGTTTTTCTAAGGCAAAAGGCCAGTTGGGTTTCTCTTTAAGAATTTCAGTAATCGGGCTTCCCTGGTGGCGCAGTGGTTGAGAGTCCGCCTGCCGATGCAGGGGACATGGGCTCGTGCCCCGGTCCGGGAGGATCCCACGTGCCGCGGAGCGGCTGGGCCCGTGAGCCATGGCCGCTGAGCCTGCGCGTCCGGAGCCTGTGCTCCGCAACGGGAGAGGCCACAACAGTGAGAGGCCCGCGTACCGCAAAAAAAAAAAGGAATTTCAGTAATGAAAAGAGTCTCATTTCTTACAACCAGCCAACATGTGATAAATATTTACTTCGAAAACCAGGAAAACAGCTAGGAAATGACCACTGGATCAAACTCCAGTGAGAAAATGAGACGATAAATAAATCTCAATTTGGAAATCAGCTATTATAAGAACTGGTTCTTTTATTCCCCAGGAGATGGCGGTCAGGTGGGGCTCATTCTGGCTCTCGTAGCTCCCTCTCCGCAGCTATGTTTCGCTGAAAACTTAATGCACTGTAGGATATACGTATATGTATGGCTGATTCATTTCGCTGGGCAGCAGAAGTTAACACAACCTTGTAAAGCAACTATACGCCAATAAAAATTTTTTATAAAGGACTGTGACTTGTGTCTCAGCCCCTTTTAGCAATGACCATGAACACTCGAGCCGCCTGGCACGGCCCCAGAGACGGAGAGCTGCCTGCCTCCCATGCTGAGCCGCTGACTCATCTCATTCACCCATTTTGGGATAAAAAAGCATGACTAAGGAGCTCCTGGAATAACCCTCTCCATAACTGGGGAGGAGACAGCTTCGCCCAAAGGTAAATTCCGAACAGCAGCAAAAGCCAGGGCAAAGCTGCAGAATCCCCTTCCCCTTTAACCCGAAAGCAAGCTCTTCAACTGGCCAAGGGCTGTGCTCCGGCGTCCCATGCAAATCCCGCCAGCACCCCGCCTGCATGTGACAGGCGTGCAAAACCAAAGCAAACGACCAGAGGAAACGGAACCAAAGCCAAGAAGAGTACAGCACGGCACACCCTTCACACGACTGGGGCAATTAGACTTTAACCAGGAAACCCGCCTAGTTCCAAAGAAAGGCAGCAACTCAGATGTGATTCTTATCAGGAAAAGGAGAGGCACAGCGTTGTATATAAAACACGCTGATGCACACAGACCATGGCCATGGTGAGCTGTTAAAAATAAAACAAAAAAGCACAACAAAGAGCCACCTGAAGAGACTGCCCCACAAACATTCTTTTGAGCAACTCAGGTTTTTTTTAAAGACGACAGCATACTTTTGTATACAGTGACACTCATTTAAGCAATGAGCTGTGAAGTGCTGATGACCAGGATCTGCATACAGGGCTGGAGTCCCAGGCTCCTCTGAAGCGGTCCTCAAACATCCAAGCAGAGACGGGTCTGGCCCTGCAAAGTCCTCACCCAGCCCTGCCAGCTCACACCCGGCAGGAGCCAGGAACCATGGGCCATGGATACTCACTGAAGCAGCATCCCATTAAAAAAAAAGTTACCAGTTCATGTTTTTAAAGTAAAAATGTCTCATTGACAATCAACTAACCGTACTCCCCAAAACTAAATAAACAGGGCAGTAAACAACTACAGCCAAAATCAACAGGGCCACGTGCATAGTGGTTAAGGGCCCAGGCTGGAAATCAGCTGAGCCACCAGGTGTCGTCTGTCCTCTCAAATGCAGGTCCCCTCACAGTAGGATGGGGGAAACGGTGGCATCTACTTCTGAGAACTATCGTAGAATTAATGAGATGATGCACAGACGACACCCAGCTCTCAAAGTTTACCCTTAATAATAAGCGTGACCACAGAGGCAGACACTTATCAAAGGCCCATCATTTCCAAGATTAAAAGGGAGAAAGACATCAGGACCCAACAGGGTCCTCGCCCTGGAAAAACTTCTAACCAATCCAGTTGGATGAACAAAGCCAACAGAATGACAGGGTGGCTCCTGAGCTCAGGGCTGGCTGGGGCACGGACTACCTGGGGCTGGGGGAGTGTGACAGCTTCAGAGATCCCCAATGAGCCCTGCAGTATGACACTCAAGGCAAGAAAAGACAGAGGGGCCAAACGGTGCAAAAGGTCACAGGTGGGAGAGCAGGAGGCAGGTCCTGGTGATGAGTATTAAGAAGATACAGGAATGTGATCAAGTGTGTAGCCTTGAATGCCATGCCAAGGAGTTCTGAGTGTCGTGGGAAGCCGAGGTCATTAAAGAGGGCTTGGGAGGGTGGCAGCTGCAGGGAAGATGACAGCAGAGAGAAAACTCAAATCTCACTGCCAGGGCTCCAGGAGCTGGAGTGGTGGCCTTGGAAAAAAAATAATAAAGGTACAGACATAGGACCTCCCTCAGAAGACTTGAGGACTAACTGGGTATGGGGTGAGGATTTAGAAACAGGACACTGTTGGGGAAGATTGACACAGCAGGAAGGGGGAACATGGTAAAAACTATTTTCAGAAGTTGGTGGTGCCAACCAAGCTAGCCTACGAGGTCGCTAGTGCCAGCCGCCAAGACGGCTGCAACTGGAGAGTCACCAGAAGGCCATTGCCCTAAAATGCCTCACCAATGGCCCTGTCACAAGGCCAAAAAATCTAAACTCACTTATTCGGGGCTGAGGAGTTTGTAACTTCCCCGACATGCAGGTGGTCAAGCGGGTCTCGGCTCCTGCCCTGTCTCAGCTACACTGGGTCTACCCGTGGGTGGCCTTCAGAGAATGGGAGGGGAGTGTGTAGCAGGGCTGGTGAACCCTCAGGAACTTGAGGTAGGGGTAGGGGAGTATTGGAGGGGTCCAGCCCTCAGAGCGGGTAGGAGAACACTGGATGTGCAGAAGGGAAAAGTGCAGGGAAAG
>NW_006790074.1:207650-222382 GCF_000442215.2 Lipotes vexillifer
AAGAGAAGCCACCGCAATGAGAAACCTGCGCACCGCAACAAAGAGTAGCCCCCCGCTCACCGCAGCTAGAGAAAGCCCGTGCGCAGCAACGAAGACCCAACGCAGCTAAAAATAAGTAAATAAATTAAAGGAAAAAAAAAAAAAAAGGTATGAAAAGATGCCCCCCACTGAAAAACCTCAGGTCCCACACTCCTGCTTGGTCCTGTGTTTCAACTTTGTCCTGCCACTGGCTGAAAATGATGATTTCTGTGTCTCTCATATCTTTCTACTCTCTTTCACAAGAAGGGCTAATGAACAGTCACATGACCCCTCATTCTAGATTCTAGAGCAGAAACCAGGGTCTAAAAGTTAGCACCTCTGGGACTTCCCTGGCGGTCCAGTGGTTAAGACTTCGCCTTCCAATGCAGGGGGTGCGGGTTCGATCCCTGGTCAGGGAGCTAAGATCCCACACGCCTCGGGTCCAAAACACCAAAACATAAAACAGAAGCAATATTGTAACAAATTCTATAAAGACTTTAAAAATGGTCCACATCAAAAAAAAAAAAAAATCTTTAAAAAAAAAGGTTAGCACCTCTGCATCTGAGGTCTGATTTTGTGGGGAGAGTGGGAGGTAGTGCTTTAAGATGGGCACTTACTCAATAAATACTGAGAACCTACCATGTTCTGGCCTGTTGAAGGCATGGGGATACACACATTACACTCATCTGCTTCCAGAGGCCACCATAGCACCTTAATTCTCAACTGTCAACAGAATGCTGAGAAGAAATTGAGAAAAGCATAGTCTCTGAACTAACTGCAGCTCATCTAATCCCAAGCATGTTTCCTAAAATTTTCCTTGCCATATGCTTGATTTGGTTATTTCCATGCTGACACTGTATAAGAATATTCCCTTAACCTGATGTAAATAAAAACATAACAAAATGCAACTAAAACATTACAAAGATATGGATAATGATGTATTTTTCTGACATTTTTTGTATACACTTAACATATATCATTAGTATATATTTTAAGGGTTTATAAATCTTAAACAGGGTATTCTATAGCAAGTATTTAAATGCCACCCTATTCTGTGTCATTAACACATTCCTTTTAAAATCCAAAATACCTTGTACAAAGTTACAGTGACAGAAGCCAACATAGCTCTCAGTTCAAAAGATAAAATAAAGCCACTGAATTATATGCTGAGAGGGCTCAGCTGCTGAGATTCTTCACCAAGAAAGATAGCGATGTATGCTTTAATTGATATAAATTATAATCAGTTATAAATGACTGTTTGCCTTGCCCCAAATCACTTACCTCCTCAAGAAGCCGAGTTACAGAATCTATGTCATTATATGTCTTAGTCATCTGGCCAACTCTTTCAGCACATAAAACTGCAAGAAATAAAAATGACAATGAAACTACTGATGCTACAAGCCTGCCAAACAAACAACCCACCTAAAAAAGTGACTCTAAAGTTATACTGGGCACAAAGCGTGATTGGTTTTGCTGGGTTCAGCCCCACCAGGTTTCGTTCCCCAGTTCCAGAAAAAAGATTCAAGCTGTGGGGTGAGGAGGCAGGGGTCTACTATTCACTGCAAAGTCCTGACGCTGCATGCGTGTGTGTGTGTGTGCGCGTGTGTGTGCGCGTGCATACGTGCACATATGCACGTGCACACTCGGGGGTGGTGCTGAGGGCAGGGCGCTGGAGTGGAAAGGGGTCTGGCTTCGTATACGGTCAGCAAACCAAAGTGGGTCAGCAGCACAGCGACTGAGGTATGAACCGTCAGAAAGATCCACAGGATCTCGAACCCACTCACTGTACAGACCCAACTACGTGGATAGACTGGGTCCTTCCCAAAGCAGCTCTTGGGATAATTATTAAACAGCCTTAGCTGATAATTTCATAATGGCACACAGCCCACTCTTCCCCAAATGGACTAAATTCTAAGGCTATGCAACTGGTTTCCAAACCATGAAAACCAGGGTGACAGATTTTTTTTTTTTCTTAATCCACACTCCCACCCAATACTCTCACATACGGTATTTCATGACATATGCCATTTGCTTAAGAGGCCTTAAGAGGCTGTCTGCAGGCCACTTTAGGACTGTGTTCTTCCACTGGAGAAAATGGGTGTGCACTGAAAGGAGGCTTTAGTCTCCAGAAAAATCTCAGGGTTGTTTTATTTTAAATCAATGGCAAGTAGTCCATTTGTAGTCCAAATACCATGAAGGTAGCATGGGTTTTATTCTGAGGAGGAAGGAGTAAAAGCAAACGGATTTAGAGCCAAAGTGTAAAATTTTTTGAAACCAGCCACTTAGGGGCTACATAATAACTTGTTAGTAACTCCTCATAACTAAGACTCAAGAAAATCACTCTTTTAAGCGTAGAGAACTTAGCTTTCGCAACAACCCACTTGCAGTCACAGCCCACGCAAGGCCTTTGGGAACTGAAGTGTATTGCTAAACCAAACTCAGTAGCGTTACTAATGGCTAACTGCAACTGGAGAGCAATAGGTCTCTAAATATTTTATAAATCCAAGTAGAGATCATCCTAGTGGGTGAGCGCAGAGAAATCTGATCTGTTGGAATGATTTTCTAGCTTAAGGAGGAGACCTGAAATCTGGCTCCAAATCTGAAACCCTCCCAACACAGGGCCCTCAGAGCTGGGGGCTGGGGGGATGAGCAGAGGTTCCTTTGCTGGCTTCTCCTCTACCCAGTGCTTTATGGCAGGAACCCTCCAGCCACTGGAGGGAGCATTGCCTCAGGCAGTTTCCTTCTCTTCCCACAAGGAAAAGCAAGGGAGATGTACAGGGTTGGTTTGAACCAGAATTTAATTTGATGGAGACGGAGTCCAGCTCAAATTGCTCTAAACAGATCATCAGCTCGAGGTCACAAGAAATCCTTAAGTGGAGATTCCTGTGCCTCAGACAGAAGTTGGTTTTCATGCTGCACAGCTGTGATGCTCTGCAACGATACAGACAAGACCCAGGAGCCCTCTAGCCAGCTCCCTCTAGGAGAGCATGGTGTCCCCTGTCATCTACCGGCAGGTACAAAGGCCTCTGTGTTGAAGCTTGTGCTGCGACTCTAGGGTCAGCTAATGTCCCCCTTGCTCTCCTCAAAGGACCAAGTCCTCTGCCTTCCTGGAAAAAAAGACAACCAGGCTACATTTTAAACTAATCTTGGTTCTATGTCACCCTAACATAAGAGAACAAGATTCGGAGCAGCTTTTTGCTCTGGGATTGTATTAAACGGAAATTATACTTATATATATGTATATATTTTTTTTTTTTTTTAAGGAATTTTGCCTTTTTAAAAAAAATTTTATTTATTTATTTATTTATGGCTGTGTTGGGTCTTCGTTTCTGTGCGAGGGCTTTCTCTGGTTGCGGCAAGTGGGGGCCACTCTTCATCGCGGTGCGCGGGCCTCTCACTATCGCGGCCTCTCCCGTTGCGGAGTGCAGGCTCCAGACACGCAGGCTCAGTAATTGTGGCTCACGGGGCTAGTCGCTCCGCGGCATGTGGGATCTTCCCAGACCAGGGCTCGAACCCGTGTCCCTTGCATCGGCAGGCAGACTCTCAACCACTGCGCCACCAGGGAAGCCCTATACTTATATTTTTAAAGCTGTTTTTGTAAAAATTGAGATCACTGTAGTTAATCATGTGTAGATAAATCAGATGCAGATGTCAGAAATAACACAGAGATCCCATATACGTAACATTTTGTAACACTATATTCACAACCAGGGTACTGACATTGCTACAATCCAGGAATCTTACTCGATTTCCCCATTTTACTTGAACGCGCACGCGAGCGCGCGTGAGTGTGCGTGAGCATGTGTGCGTGTGAATATTAAGCTCTAATGATGTTATCGCCTGTGTAGTTTCTTGCATCCCCCAGCACAAGGACCCCTTGTGTTGCCCTTTTATAAAGCTAATTGTAGAAAACTTTAACATGCTTTAACAATTGAACCCAATAAAACGTACAACTGGGCCAGGGTTTTTTCCAGCATTAACCAGTCAGGCACATAGAGTCACCACGTACACAGTGACCAGAGGCTTGGCGCGCAGAAGATGCAGGGAGAACCTCCGGGAGGTTCTGAGGTCTGTGACAGAGCCCACCTACAGAAGTCAGAGGCAGAAATGAAAAACTCCTATGGAAGGATGTGCACTATTATTTCAGTTATGTTTTCAAAATACATATAATCTCACCGGTGGGGGGGTGTACAGATTTACAGTACACACAAGAAAACAGCAAGGCCATTAAAAACACTGATATTTGGATAGAATTACCAATTTTAATATTCTTTTTGGTGCTTAAAATTTTTTTTTTTTGTAGTGATCATGCACTTATGGGGAAAACATTACTTAAAATTCTTTTTTTTTTTTTGCGGTACGCGGGCCTCTCACTGTTGCGGCCTCTCCCATTGCAGAGCACAGGGTCCGGACGCGCAGGCTCAGCGGCCATGGCTCACGGGCCCAGCCGCTCCACGGCATGTGGGATCTTCCCGGACCGGGGCACGAACCCGCGTCCCCTGCATCGGCAGGCGGACTCTCAACCGCTGCGCCACCAGGGAAGCCCCTACTTAAAATATTTTTCAAAAAATATGCGGTTGACTACAATAGAGGGTCCTTCCTGAGGTAACTTTCAAGAGAAATTAGTAGCAGCAGCAGGGAAGCCCTACTTAAAATATTTTTCAAAAAATATGCGGTTGACTACAATAGAGGGTCCTTCCTGAGGTAACTTTCAAGAGAAATTAGTAGCAGCAGCAGCCTACTTTTACCAAAGCATGCTGACTACAGCCCGGCCTTGTTCTTAGCCCTCTAGATGGATTATATCATTTACTCCTCAGAGCAATAAATACTACAGGGTAGACACTCACATTAACCTCATTTTACAAATGAGGAACTGAGGCCTAGAGACGTTAACTAACTCATCCAATGTCACACAGCTAGCAAATGGCGAATTTCAAAATAAAAGGAGACTCCTAGCAGGGGCAGCAGCTAACATTTGTGGAGGCCCTGCTATGTCTGGGGATTTAATGTGCTTCTTTCGTTTACTCCTCAGAACAATCTTGCAGGGTAGGCGCTGTTATGATGACTACTCCATGGATGAGGAAACTGAAGTTCAGAGAAGTTAAGGACCCGACCAAGGTAACAGCAAATGAGGTTGCATACGGCGGGAACTGAACCGAGGCCAGTGTGGCTCCTGAACTAAACTAAGGAGCCACCAAGAACTCAAGGGCAAGGCTGAGGTCAGCACAAATCAACAAAGTTTAAGAAGCACAAAGAAAGCAAAAAGCATCTGTGGTGTAGGTCAGATCCCTGACTCTGGGGCCCTGAGGCTGAGGTTCTCATAGGAGACCCTACCAAGGGCATGAGGCCCTGGGCAAACTCCTGTAGTTGTGTGTCTTGGGTTTCTCTTCCGAGAAATGAGGAATAACAAATGACTCTTTAAACAGTAAGACAAGCACAAGCTGCACTTTTCAAGCACCAGTTTTCTAGGTACTCAATCCAAAACAAACCGTCACAAGTTTCTCTCTCCAGGAGAACAGTATTTCAAATAGAAGTCCCACTTCTGACCAAGGGAGCTCTACCAAGTAAGTCCACTTCCCCCAAAAGGTGTCCAAAACAAACGAAAATGTTATGCTCAGTAGAAGCTAGACCTAAAAGATCATCTATTATATGACTCCATTCACATTAACTATCCAGCATAGGCAATTTGTAGAGACAGAAAGCAGATCGGTGGTTCCCTGAGATTACTAGGAGTAGGAATGAGGATTAACTGTAAACAGGCATGAAGGATCTTACGGGAGGGAGATGTGTATGTTCCAAAACTGAATTATGGTGATGGTTGCCAACTCAGTAAATTTACTAAAAAACACTAAACTGTTCACTTAAAATGGGCGAATTTTACAGTATGTAAATTATACCTCAATATTTTAAGTTACCACCAAATAACATGCAAACAAGCATCCCTGAACTACCTGTGCCATATTCCAGCCACATCCCCATAACGTGACAAGGTAAACACATTCTTCCATGACCTCATGATGGAGCCTTCCTCCGGCCACAAGAATGTTCTCAGACAGCAAGCAAATCATCCATTCGAAAAATCAGCACTGATGAACAGCACATAAATGTACTAATCTATCTCACATAGACTAGACTATTTTTATTTTTTATTTTATTTATTTATTATGTATTTATTTTTTATTGGAGTATAACTGCTTTACAATGTTGGGTTCGTTTCTGCTGTACAATGAAGTGAATCAGCTCTATGTATACATATATCCTCTCCCTCGTGGACCTCCCTCCCACCCTCCTCCACCCCACCCATCCAAGTCATCACAGAGCACCGAGCTGAGCTTCCTGTGCTTTATAGCAGGTTCCCACTAGCTATCTATTTTACACAGAGATAGTTGTCATAAATATTTGCTCAGATGGCGGAAGAATTTCATGATATGTCCATAAGAAAACCGAGAGCCAGCTCTCTCCAGTTTCACTCTTCCACCCTTCTCCCAAGTTACAGCCACTTCTTGGAGATTCAGCCATGCCCTTCCTTCGCCTGTTTGCCCTTCAATATCTATCTTCAAAATAATTTAGACTTGGCCCCAAAGCCCAAGTGTATTAACTACTAAGACCCGTAAGACACACATGATTTGGCTTAAAAAACAAATAAAACCTAACTATTTTCATGCAGCCCTTGAAGTGTGTACAGGAATAGGGTGAGGCCCACAGTACCTGGTAATAAAAAACAATGCTCGTTTGTCAGTAATTAGAACAAAACGAAAAAAGGCAGAACAAATGCTTTGTATTCTTGTTTAATTGGCTTCACGTCCAAAATGGCCAGAAGCATAACGAACCTAATGTCCCAGGTCCCTTCCCACCTGTATAAGTCACATGATGGCAGCTGAGTCGTATTCATTTGGGGCCCGACACATGGTTGATGCTCAAAAAAATGGAAGGTTTTGTTTTACTCCCAGACCAGTCTTTGCAAAGAAAGGCTCATTTCTAAGCCACCAGAGGGCCCAGAGAGGGGTGAAAACATAAAAGCCTGGTGTATATCTCATCACCTCCAGATGAGCATGTGTCTTGGAAAGGGGAGGTATCCCCTCCCCGCCAGGCTTCCTGCATGAAAAAGAAGCCATCTGGAAAGAGGCAATCAAGTTCAAATCCAGTGTGACACAAAGACATGATGAGGCACAAAGCTGCTAAGAAAGAAGCTGCATTAACAGAAAGGCATCAACTAATAAGCAGCTGTGGTCTTAAGCCAGAAGCAAACGGGCAGGCTGCTGGCTACTACGACTGCTCTTAGGTGAAAGGTGCTGGTTTATCATGGCAGCTTCAGGGACAGTCTGTGGGACGGCGTGGTGGCAGAGGCCAGCCTAGAGCCCAGTCCATGGCGAAGAGTGATCTGTTGGGCCACGACCAGCATCTGCATGGTGCTGGGTCTGTGCACTGGGAGGCGGGAGCGAGGTGTCTTGCCAAGAGCAGAGACCTGACAGTACAGCTCTGGCTACATTTACCTGCCCATCAACATCACCATCAGCTGAAATTTTAGTGTGACGATTGTACAGGCTCACTTCCCCTTGCCAGGGTAGTCTGAGAGCAGGGCACCAAAGCAAGTTACTGAAGAGGCCGGGAAGAAGAAAGGAAATAACTGTTAAGTATTTACAACATGCTAACTGCTATCATGGGCATTTTACAAATATTATTTCACTTAAAACCCAGAACAACCCGATGACACAAATATGACCCCCATGAAACACTATGAGACAGAGAGAGGGGCTAAGTGACTCGTCCAAAGCCAGACAGGACATGACCATGTACTTGAACCTGGTCTGTTGGGTGCTATAACCATCCACCCTTCCCTAGCCTTGAACACTCAGTGTTGACCTATGGTGGCCATTCATCATCAGAGTATTTAATGAAGGCCTCCTTGGTAATAACCAAGTGGCTCACTTATGGACAGCTCACTGTGTGCCCAGCACTCTGCTAAGTGCTAGATGTCTAAGTGCTGGATGTAGACCCCTCCTTCAGGGTCTATACTCATCCTAGGAAGAAAGTACTACTATTACCCACATTTTAGACATGAAACTGCACAAGGTCACAGAGCTATAATGAGAGGGTCTGATTCTATTTGACCCCCAAGTTGGGGCTCTTAACCACAGCTGAGTAAACAGATGAATCCTACCCTCGAGGACTTCGAGGCCTAATTGAGAAGGTCAGACACATGTATAAATTCGTATGGAACAAGCAGGAAGTGCCAGGTGACAAAGTGCTCCTGGGGAGTTCAGACACAAGACGACTGGGGACTGGGGGACAGGTACCCCAAGTGGGCAGAGCAGTGAGGGGACCCCAAAATGCACAGACTGTGGGTCAGCTTTGCCCATGGCCAGCCCTGGAGTGATGCTGGTACCCCCTGCCCAGAAAGAGAACCGCCCTGAACAAGGGACGTCACCAGAGGCCCGCGTGGAGTAGCCACGGATACTAACAAACAAACCCCAGGCTGAAACCAAGCTGATGAAAACCATGGGCAGAGAGACCTTTGTAACAGTGCTGAGGTCAGCGCTGATAAGCTAGGTCAGCTCCCTTCTCTAACGTGACCCTACAGGAGAGAGTCCTACAGTGCTGCTGGCCACTCTGAATCAATACAGACCGCAGGGCCCAGGCCTGATGGCTCTTTCCATGGGGTGGACATTCCCACCCCACAAGCATCACAACCACCAGCGGGACGCGGCACCATTCCCCACGTGGCCCAGCCTCCCCCCTGCAGCCCAGGATGTCCCTCTCAAACTGGAGGAATGAGCTCCATTTACGCTGCTTCTCGTGCTTCACCTTGGTGCCATCTGGAGAATTTGGACATGTGACGTTGGCCATCGTTTTCATCTCAGCTTTTCTCAGCACCTGAAAACTGCCCTTTGTGCGAAAGGCTGACGGCAGCCGCCTCTGAGGAGGGGACGTGCGCTGTCCCGCAGTCTCAGTAAGCCCCAGACCATGCCACATGCTCTTTTCAAATCCTGCCACCCGAAGGCAATCCTGAATGACGCCTGCCAGGAGCTGAGGCACCAAGCTTGCAATTGGGTAACAGCCTCAGAAGCGTCCAGGTGAAAAAACATTACATAGTCTGGCTTCTTCAGGCCTCTCCTCGAGAAAGCTGAGGGAAGCCGCCATGCAACAAACCACAAGGGAGTGATGACAAAACTCCACTCTTCACCAGTGTTTTCCTGGTGTAGGTGCCGCCACTAGGGGCACAGAGGGGGTGTGACCACCATGTCACTCAGCAGCACTGTGATTCCCCCCTGCTGCAGCTCATCCGGAGCAGACGGGATGGGGGAAAACAAGCAAAGCCTGTCTTCAAGGGCACCACTCGGTAAGAAATCACTTGAGATCGACTCAGCCTCTGCACAACGCAAGCCTCCAGTGACCAGAAGACACAGAGCCCAGGTATTTTCTCTCCTGAAGACGGAAAGAGCGATGCTGCCTCTGACAGCTGTGTGAGCCAAGCAAGCTGTTTCTCCGAGTGCCTTGTGGGTTATGAGGATGACATGAGGTAATGGGAGGCAAGGGCCCGAGGCTCGAGTAGCTGAGAGCCTGGGTGTGGCGGAGGGCAGACCCCAAGGCAGGGCGAGGGCCCTGCTCTGTGCTTGTGGCCCTGGGACTCTGGACAACATATCTGAGCCTCAGTCTCTTTGAGTGCAGAATGGGAGTAATGCTTATTTCAAAGGCTGTTTTGAAGATTAAACGGGTGACACTGGGAAGTGCCTACCACCCCCACAAGGTGACCTGGGAGGGAACAACAAATGTCTCCTGTATCCATGGCTACCAATATGAGTGTTACCCCAAACTGATTTTGTCGTTCAGTTTTCAGTCAGAAGTATCTCTTTTAGAACCATTAGTGGTGTAGAAAACCACCTAAATCACCTCAGAATCCAGGGAACGTGGTTACATCCATGTCTTGCACATAGTCTCATTATTCACAGGGTCAGAAGAAAACAGGGTCCCGCCCATTGAACACCTTGCTCTGGGATACAGGTCAGGCTTCCAGCAAAACTGGACACAGAAACCAAGCCTTCCAAACGAAACCTCTGTCTTCCTGATCTACGCCACAGACTTCCTTCAGGCCGGGAACAAGTCTAGTGAATTTCAATTGACAAAGAAAACTAAGCATGTTGACAGTGAAGTCTAGTTGGCCTTCCATATCCATGGGTTCTACATATGCAGATTCAACTAACTCCAGATTGAAAATATTCAGAAAAGAGAAAATTCCAGAAAATTCCAAAAAGCAAAACTTGAATTTGCCGCACTGGCAACTATCTACATAGCGTTTACACTGTATGGGGTATCATGTGTAATCTAGAGATGATTTAACGTATACGGGAGGATGTGTGTAGGTTATATGCAGATACTATGCCATTTTATATAAGGGACTTGAGCATCCATGGGTTTTGGTATCCAAGGGGGTCCTGGAAACAATCCCCGGCTGATACCGAGGGTCAATTGTATCTTTCTTTTGCAGTTACTGTCCTGAAAATACTATTTTCACCTTCAGGACAGCTAAAAAAATTTTTATTACAGAAAGGAGGGAAATTGGATGGGAACAAAGAAGAGACAAGGAAGAGAAATGTTAACAGTCTATCTTAAGACGGCAAATACAGAGACTGTTCCCCCCCCGCCCCCCGACTCCTACCATCGAATGTGATCACAAAGTAGAGACCCTGTCACCTGTGAGATGTGGACCAGCACAGGACAAGGTGCAGTGGAATCACCCAGAAGGTGTGTTAAAACCCAGACTGCTGGGTCCCACCCCAGCATGTCTGACTCAGCAGGTCTAGGGCGGGGCCCAAGAATATGCATTTCTAACCCGTTCCCAGGTGATGCTGCTGCTGCTGTGTAGGGACCCTACCTTGAGAACTGCTAGCACAGTATCTAAGAGCAGTCTATGTAGGGCCCTAGAGCCAGTCTATGTAGGTTGAAATCACCTATGAGCTGTGTAACTTTAGACGAGTTGCTGAAGGTTCCTCTTATAAGTCTATGAAATGGAAAATGATAACAGTACTTAACCTCCTATGGTTATTTTAAGGATTAAATGCATGAATCCACTTAAAGTACTTGGAATGGTGCCTGGCACATAGCAAGTACATACTAAACACCGGCTATCAACATCATTATCATCTGGCTATCAGTTTAAAAAAAAAAGTTCAAAATATATAGATATATGATATATGTACATAAAATACATGCAATATGATCTTTCTTCTCTTGACGAGGATATATGATACTGCTCTAGAACCTAGTAAAACCTTTCATTTTAGAATCATATGGTTCAATAATTGATTTAAAAATGATCTTACTATGCTTTTAGGCAGCAGCTCATCTCATACTTTAATGTGCATAGGAATCCCCTGAAGGTCTTGTTAAAATGCAGATTCTGACCCAGTAGGTCTGGGGTGGGGCCTGGGAGTCTGCATTTCTAACAAGCTCCCAGGTGATGTGCGTACGCAGGACGCACGCTGAGCGGCCCAGCTTCAAGGGACACGAGCCGATCCAGTGAAATCTGGGCTGGCCCTAGTTCTTAAGAGCAGATGGAGGCCTTTCTCTTGGTCACTTCCAGGAACCCAACAAATGCACAGTCCCAGTCAGTCTTTCACTCCTCTCTCCTTTCACCTCCACCATCTCTTTCATGAAAGGACCAGGCAGGGGGTGCCAGGTTTCAGCACTGCTCTCCCCCTTTCTCCAATTAAACACTTAACTGTCCTATAGGTGAAGTGTTAATATTTTCAGGGCAGTAACCTCAAAAGAAAAACACTTTCAGTATATAGCCAATTATAAACCATTTAAAAAATAGAAAGTTATTCTGAGACATGAAAACAGGCCGTCACAGAGCAGAATTTTGAAAAAGTTTTTTGATTGCTTTTACTCAAGACCTAAAGAACTTCCTGCAGTCACTCTTTAAACATTCTGTTTCACAACACCCCCCCAAAAATCCATTTTTCCGGGCTGTGAGTGAAAGCCCCAAAAGCCCAATTAGGAAACTCACACTCAGCATTTGGGTGTATCTTTATTTAAAACACTCCGCCTCTTCTCCAAAAGCAGCACCCCTCTGATACAGCCTGGTGGTGAGTTCCCAGGTAATTTCAATGTCAGCCCTTGTACTTTTCTATTTGAAATATTCCTAAACTTTTATAAAATCCCTATTTCAAATTGGTGATTAATAATTTTTAAAATAAACAATTTCCTAAAGTAAACAAAAACGTATTATTTAATAATGACTCAGTTTCTTGTCCACTAACCCACCAAAAGCCATTCAGTCAGAAGAAAACAATGAAAATTCTTAAAACAGAGTGCTGGAATGCCACAAAGTGTGTGCATGTGGGGGGACTACCGACGTTTGCAAAAAGTATGAATTTCAGGGCTTCCCTGGTGGCGCAGTGGTTGAGAGCCCGCCTGCCGATGCAGGGGACACGGGTTCGCGCCCCGGTCAGGGAAGATCCCACATGCCGCGGAGCGGCTGGGCCCGTGAGCCATGGCCGCTGAGCCTGCGCGTCCGGAGCCTGTGCTCCGCGGCGGGAGAGGCCACAACAGTGAGAGGCCTGCGTACCGCAAAAAAAAAAAGTATGAATTTCAAAGACCTCGGTTAAGCAACAGAAACTAGACAAAATAATACACACTGTTTGATTCCATTTACATAGATCGAGAACAGGTAAAACAAATCTAAGGTGATACAAGTCAGGACAGTGGTCTCCCAGGAAGGAGGTGTAAACTAGAAAGCGAGTGGGGCAAGGGGACTTCCCAGGATGCTGGAAACGCAGCTTCTCTCCTGGAGGCTTTACATTCGCCACGTAAGACGTGTGTACTTGACCTTATACCCCACTACGAAAATAAAAGACTGCTGTGAGATCAGTGAAACAGCCAGGCCTACATAGACAGCAAGAGGGAAAGGATCAGACTGGCGCAAAGAACAGAATTTACCCTCCTCCAAGAGGTCCAGGGTTTCAGGCTGCTTGTGGATGGGCTTCCTCTCTTCACCCTGGCAGTCACACTCAAAATATTCTTCTCCCACATCTCTTAGGGACATTGCTGAAGTCACCCCAAAGCCAAAACATCACCCAAAGGAGCGGTCC
This sequence comes from Lipotes vexillifer, assembly GCF_000442215.2. Classification (NCBI taxonomy): domain Eukaryota; kingdom Metazoa; phylum Chordata; class Mammalia; order Artiodactyla; family Lipotidae; genus Lipotes; species Lipotes vexillifer. The sequence goes on from NW_006790074.1 coordinate 220,760, forward strand.
CTGAAGGAGGTCCTGGCTGCCCTCCCGGAGGAGGCATTGGGGCCGGGGCCCCCCGGGGCGCACGCTGGGCCTTGGCTGGGGCCACCGACAAGCCCCGGCTCAGCTGAAGCTGAGGGTGTGCACAGGGCCACTGGCCCATTGGCACCCAGGCGACCCGGAAGGGGGTGGCTCCCACAGAAGGAGGCGGGGCGGAGCGGGGGAGAAGCACCTATCGGAATGGGAAAGCCCTGCCCAGCCCTGGGGTGGCCCTAACGGGTGCTCTGAAGTCAGAAGGAAGGCGAGCAGGCAGGTGCACGGCCTTGGGCCAGCTCTCTGCATCCAGATTCCTCTTCCGCTTTTGCTCCCCCAGAAGCAATGAGGAATGGTAGCTTCCTGGAAGTTTCGCAGCAACTGCACAGGGCAATACCAACCAAGCCTCAAGCAGGCACACCTGTCTAAAGGTGGAGCTCTGGCGGAGGAGGTGCCCTGGCGACTGATTGCCCAGTTCCCTCAGGTGAGAGAGCTCCTGTGGGCGTGTTTCAAAACTTGAGACAAATCTGACTGTGACAACAGCATGACACAGGGCTGAAGAGGGAAGGAAAAGATCATTCCGGTTTCTAGCAAGAGGAAAAGAGAAAACTGCAGTAAGCACTACTTGTATTAAGCTTACTTCATCCCAGTTTTTCTTTGGTAATAATACACTGCATTTGCTCTTTTCTGAACTGCGTTTTGTAAATCACACTCTCACCCTACATCTGTGTATACACAGCCAGATTTATAAAGATCTTTTCTAATTGCAGGATAAGGGGGAAAAAATCTACAGCCTAAGAGTTTGCAAAGTTGCCTGAGGAAAGAACCAAGTTTTACTGCGCATCTCACTACCAGTTCCCCTACACTGTTCGATTTTGCCTGTAACAGTGAAGTGGCAGGTCCTCCCATCAAATGCACTGAGAGGTGGCCTGAAGCACCGGTGTCTCGGAGAATCATGGCACATCCTACAATTCCTGCGCTTCAGCCACCTCCCCGCTACACTGTGGCAGGTCTCCCTGCTCCTAAAAGCTATACCAGGAGACCTAAACCACCTCTCTGCCCAGTCACCTCCCTCAGGTAACCAAGGGAGCCTTTGGCAGAGGCCAGATCGCCAGCAAGAATTCTCTGCACAAGTTCAGGAACTAGGTCTCGTCCATCTTTAAATCCTTAGGGCTGCAGATCCTGCTAAGTCGGCTAAAAATGTCTGCTAAACTGAATCGCTACCTCCATAAAAACGAATAGAAGACCACAGACCAGTGCCTATAAATAGAAAACCAGAATAGAATAAAGATTTTATTAAGAAATTAACACCTAACGACATACTCATTGCCGGGTTACTTTTCTGGAACCTGAAAATGATTGCTACATTTTAGGATGATAAAAATGTGTTCTTTGTAAAAAGTAGGGTCAGGGCTTCCCTGGTGGCGCAGTGGTTGAGAGTCCGCCTGCCGATGCAGGGGACGCGGACGCGGGTTCGTGCCCCCGTCCGGGAGGATCCCACATGCCACGAAGCGGCTGGGCCCGTGAGCCGTGGCCGCTGAGCCTGCGCGTCCGGAGCCTGTGCTCCGCGGCGGGAGAGGCCACAACAGTGAGAGGCCCGCGTACCACAAAAAA